>NC_090439.1:189849231-190149897 GCF_031143425.1 Pleurodeles waltl | reverse complement strand
AAACACACAGCGCACTTAAGTGCACTCCACTTCCCCTCCCTTCCCCCTCCCATGGCCTAACCCGCCCCTCCTTGCACACGCTGGCTGAGCCAGCAGCTGAAAAAGAAAATAGTAAACTATTGTTTTATTTTTCAGCTGCTGGCTTCGCCAGGGGGGCGACACTCTTTTGCCACTGTGAAGGAGCCACCCCTGGCTATGATACGTAAATAGATACACTTTGTCCACCTGACCTGTCACCTGAGTCGGCAGAGCAGGTGGTGTACAGGGAGTACATCCTAGAGACCCATATACGTCACTAATATGGCATCAAAGCCATTTAGTTGGTAAAGCTCTGGGAATAGCACACTCTTCTCACTACATCAATAAATGCTTAGAAGAATTCAGAGTAAGTTAGCTTATACATACATACCATATCCTCATGTGCACAACATTCATTTGAGGCTATATAACTGGCTAGCAATGCTAGTCTGAAGAATAGTCTGCTGAGTACAAGCAATGGACACTGGTTAACCCATCAACCAATGGGAGTGAATGTATGGCAGTCTTTCAGCATACACATCCGTAGACAGAGTATACTACAAAGATCCCTACCACTCACAGTAATGAATGCATGGAAGGACTTTGAAGAAATATTTTGGTTTTAATGTTTTTGTCCAGATTAGCGAATGCAGAAAAGCTATGTGATATTAATACTGTCATGCTAAGGTACAGTATCAAGGGATCAGGGTTGGAAAAAAGTATCTAATGACTAAGAGCCATCTTCAGAGAGGTTCATTAAACATTAGTTAACATACTGCAGTGCAGCTTCTATAAACCCACTCAAACCCAACCCAACCAAGGAGAGGTCTGCCAGCGACGACACGCTATGGCAAGGATCAACACAGCTAAACTAAATGCAAAATACTGTGCTTAAAGTTAGCCCTTAGGCTACAAACTATTCAAAAAGTGTTTCATTAACGCATTCATAAAACACAAAAAGAGAGTACTGGGAGTATTTGCTAACCCACACCACCTCCCAAACGAAATCTATAAAGCCACTAAGGGTGTGGGGTAGTAGAGGCTGATGTGGAACTTGACCAGTGTTCCCTCAAAAGGCGGTGTCAGTTAGGTCGCCTTAACGTACGGTTTGCAGAAGGCATGAGCAAAGAGTGTCCCAGGGATGAGAGACTGTGTTGTCCTAGGGGGGGAAAGAGGGAAAGGGGGAGTCCCCTTACGGACTAGGTGGTCTTACACACATAATAGTGTCTTGCTTCATCATTTGACCACCTAGCCCCACCCAAGTGAGATGATACTACTTGGGCGGACTCAACCTCTTGGTTAAAAGAACCAGAGGGAGTGCTGAAATTATACTAGCTGGATAAATGCGGGGATCCAGATGAGATAGAGATAAAATTACCATACATGTCACCAGTTAGTACTAGTTAAATTTTAATGAAGGTGCATGTTGGTAAGATTAAGAAATAGGGAGAAGGCTCACTGGAGAATAATGTCTCCTAGAGTCTAAAACGGAATGTATATGACCAACATGTTTCTGTCCTCTCAAAGTGCTGGTAGGTCAGGGGCATTCTTCAGGGTCTAGGATCCCGGAGCACTAGCAATAAATGAAGTGCTCAAAGTGAATCATAAAGAGCCTACCTGAACAGGTGGTTCATGGTGTGGTAGGTCTGTAATGGCCCGGAGTCAGGGGCAAATGGCCTCTGGTCTGAATAGCACCGGGGGAGGGGTATTCCCTTATAGTCACACTCACTCCAAAGGGATTACCGTGGAGAGTACCTATGTGCCGGTGCCAGACCGCTCTGTTCATTAACGCATTCATCAACATGCAAAACTCCAACTGAGGAAAGAAAAAAAATATACTTCCATTCACAAGATCAAAGTTTTCAATGTTTTCACCGTATCACTGTTTGTTGCAAGCAAGATCAATTAGACATGCAAATAAAATACACAGTTGTGTTATTCCCACTTTAAGGATGAATTGACTCTAGGGTAGTGGGCCGGAAAAGTCATGATTAAAAGTGCATAGCAGCAATTCTAAGTCTCTTTCACGAGAAAAAAAGCCCACAATGGCATTTAAAGGGGGATGTGTGATAGAAGTATAGACAGGGGACACCTTTGAGGCCTGCTGACGTCATGGCATCAACACCAAAACGTTCTCAGAGAGGGCCTTTAGGTCAACTCTCTTCAACCGTAGGTGTCAACCTAATTCAATTATTGTTTAAAGAAAGCATCATTTACATTTGTTATAAGCAGAAAGGAGTATTTTTCATCGGTAAATATTGGCTACTAGGTTTGTTATCTTTAATGCGCCTAAAGAGCCACTGCCTCTGCCTTGGATGAATGCTGAAATTAAGCATTTCTGCTACTAGAAGGGTTTTTTCAACCCTCATTTACTTCCAGTGGTGATTTTGCACCTAAATTGTGTTTTGCCACAAAATGGGATTTGTGATCTACAAGTGTTTACAATGTATTTATGACATTGTACCAGGGGTGATTTTGGACTTGATACTGCTCGTGCACAGGAATGTCATTTTGCTCACACATGTGATACCATAATGCTACTATCTTTGCATTATAGGTGACTTTGCACCTAAGGGGGATTTTCCACCTGAAAGTGACTGGTACTACTAAGCATTATAAATAGTCATGCTGATGTTGCACGAAATGATGATTTGCATCTCAAAGTGCTCTTGATCAATTGTGATGTTCAACTATTGACCACTTTACATATATATAGATACCTTATTGATATATATTCTGTGTATACTCAGTAATGTTGCACCTGAAAGTCATAACACACAATTGAGAACTTTGCACCCTTGGTGTATTTGTGCACCTAAATGTGATTTTAGTTCCTAAATATGTTTTACACCTAAAAGAGTCTCATGCTGATATTGCAGAAAGGAGGCTTTTTCACCTTACTGAGTTTGTACCTAAATGTGAATTATGTGACATTTGCTCCTACAAGCATTTCATTCTCGTGTTGATGTTCCTCTATGGGACATTTTGCACTTGATTATGATTTCACTCATAAGTGTGTTACTGCATCAAAAAGTGTTTTCACACTCTTCTCTTGCTGGTGCTTCCCCACAGGTGACGTTGCATTTAATTGCATTTGTGACCCACAAAAGTGATTTTATACTTAAATGTGGTGTTTGCTTCTGCAAATAGTTTCACACACCTGTTGGGGTTGTGCTGAGGGCGATGCTTGCACCTAAACATAATGTTGCATGTTAAGGTGATTTGTGTTTCTAAATTTTAACCACACTCCTGCTAATGTTGCTGCATCGGCAATTTCGCACCTCATTGTGTCGTCAATCAAATGTGAGGTCTCACTGATGTGCACCTTCGACACCTAATGACACATCTTACTAACCCTTGTTCTCTCTACTCTGGCAGCCTAAGGTTGAGTTTTGTGACTGTCCCATACTGAATCTTTTGTTCAAGATTAGTTGCTTACACTTTTTCATATGCTTTTTTATGGTGATCAAATGAAAAGAGCTTCATATCAGGTGAGACTTCAGGGCGAATGTAACAATATCTAAGTGGTGCTATTTTCACCTTCACCTACCCAGAACTACCCTCAAATGCTACAAACACCAAACCATGATCAAGCCTTGATGGAAAACCTAATCGCTGGCCAACACTATATTCTCAGTCTGAAGGCTATTAAAATTGGCTTACTTTTTTAAAATACTCATGACATTCTTTGACTGACATACTAAGGGTTTTAAAAAACATAAAATACCCTTACACCCTCAGTATCTCAGATCACCATAACCAAATATATGAGTCGCACATCTCCTTGTATGAACATTTGAAGCTCATGATCCAATTTCCATATATTGGCAAGCTTGTTTGACACCTTGAAGGCCCAAATTTCGTCTGACATGGCTACATACACACTTTACCATCCCTACTCATTACAGCCTCACCCCCCAGGGAATTAAATCCGACAGTATAATGAGAACCTAAATCAAGAAAGTCTGGACTATAACCGGCCATCCATTTCAGTTCACTTGTACCAAAACAACAACAGACAAACCGGCTCTTCACAGAAGTACTTACCCACTCATAAGCATTATTCACAAGAAGTGTCATTGCTCACATTATGCTTTTTCTAGCCACTTGCTGCTGATCTGTGCACGTATCTTTTATAGACTCCCCATAATGACCCACGTGACATCACAAGTAAGCGCTGTCTCCTTTGTGAAATAATGTAAAGTGTGCAAACTTTACTTTCAGTTTGTCTCCCACAAACACCTTCTTCCAAAATACTGCTCTCCCAACGTGTCACATGCCTTACTTGATGCCCAACATGCACACCACATCAATGGTTTGATGCATTTGTCCAAGCTCCTTTTCTTCTCTGTGATATTATATCCCACAGCACATCATATTACCACAATCTCTAGTTATAACTCTTGAAATGGCTTAAATACTATGATCAGTTTGCTTAAACAGCCCTAGAAGAATTACATCCAACACATCAAAGCTTCCCTCTAGACCAGTCAGTCATTGGGTCCTAATGGGCTTTAATGCAACCTGTTCCACTTATTCCCTCATCCAATATCTTGATGCTATTGCATTCACAGAAAGCTGACACTGCTTATCCTTCATACTACTATGTTACCATTAGGATACTACATCCTGCACCTTGAAAAAGACAGAAAAAACCTAGTGGGTGTTGATTTTATCCATAAGGAGTCCCTTAAATACAAACTGAGGAACTCTTTAAAAAAAAAAAAATCCCTACTTGTTAGACCTGACAGCCTTAGGGTAGTCACCCCTAACTTTTTGCCTGCCTCCCTCCTCGTTTTTGGATACTGTTTTTGCTGGTTTTTAGACTCTGCGCACTTTACCACTGCTAACCAGTGATAAAGTGTATATGCTCTCTCTCTGTAAACATGGTAACTTTGGATCATACCTGATTGAACTATTTAATCTACTTATAAGTCCCAAGTCATGTGCACTCCAGGTGCCTAGGGCATATAGATTAAATGCTACTAGTGGACCCGCAGCACGGATTGTGCCACCCACTTAAGTAGCCCCTTTTCCTTGTCCCAGGCCTACCATTGCTAGGCCTGTGTGTGCAGTTTCACTGCCACCTCGACTTGGCATTTAAAAGTACTTGCCAAGCCTAGAACTCCCCTTTTTCTGCATATAAGTCACCCTTAATGTGTGCCCTGGGTATCCCCTAGAGCAGGGTGCTGTGTAGGTAAAAGACAGGACATGTACCTGTGTAGTTATATGTCCTGGTAGTGTAAAACTCCTAAATTCGTTTTTGCACTACTGGGAGACCTGCTCCCTTCATAGGCTAACATTGGGGCTGCCCTCATACACTGTTGAAGTGGCAGCTGCTGATCTGAAAGGAGCAGGGAGGTCATATTTAGTATGGCCAGAATGGTAATACAAAATCCTACTGACTGGTGAAGTCGGATTTAATATTACTATTCTAGAAATGCCACTTTTAGAAAGTGAGCATTTCTTTGCACTTAAATCCTTCTGTGCCTTACAATCCACGTCTGGCTAGGTTTAGTTGACAGCTCCTTGTGCATTCACTCAGACACACCCCAAACACAGGGTACTCAGCCTCACTTGCATACATCTGCATTTTGAATGGGTCTTCCTGGGCTGGGAGGGTGGAGGGCCTGCCCTCACACAAAGGACTGCCACACCCCCTACTGGGACCCTGGCAGACAGGATTGAACTGAAAGGGGACCTGGTGCACTTCTTAGCCACTCTTTGAAGTCTCCCCCACTTCAAAGGCACATTTGGGTATAAAACAGGGCCTCTGCCCTACCTCATCAGACACTTGCTGGAGAAGAAACCGGAACCAGAAACTACATCCTGCCAAGAAGAACTGCCTGGCTGCTCAAAGGACTCACCTGTCTGCTTTCTACAAAGGACTGCTGTCTTGCTGTTGCCCTGCTGCCTTGCTGAACTCTTGTCTGGCTGTGAAAGTGGTCTCCAAGGGCTTGGATAGAGCTTGCCTCCTGTTCCTTGAAGTCTCAGGACCAAAAAGACTTCTTCCTTTCACTTGGACGCTCCGTGCGCCGAAACTTTCGACGCACAGCTTGTTTCGCGGCGAGAAAAACGCCGCACACCGACGCTGATCGACGCGACGCCCTCGGGGCGATCGAGACTTCGACGCACAACCTCGCAAGGACAAAGCCGCTCGACTTTCCAGGAGAAATCGACGCGACGCCCACCGTGAGTGCGAAACTTTGACGCACGGCCTCGCAAGGACAACGCCGCCCGACTTCCAAGGAGAAATCGACGCGACTCCTGCCGTGAGACCAAACTTTCGACGCACGGCCTCGCAAGGACAACGCCGCCCGACTTCCAAGGAGAAATCGACGCGACGCCTACCGTGAGATCGAAACTTCGACGCGCAGCCCCGCAGAACGACGCGCAGCCGGAAAACAAGCAGGAGAATCCACGCACAGACCCGGGACATCTGGTAATCCCCGCGATCCACAAAAAGAGACTGTCTGCGCGCCGGAAAACGACGCCCGACTTCCCCGCGTGGAAAAGACCGACGCAAGTCTGTGTGTGCTGAGGAGAAATCGACGCACACACCCCTTTTTCCACGCATCTCTTCTCCTGTGGCCCTCTGAGGAGATTTTCCACCAGAAACCAGGTACTTTGTGCTTGAAAGACACTGTATTGCATTCTAAGGACTTAAGACACTCTATATCACTTCCCTGTGATATTTCTACAATTTTCCATTGCAACTTTATTCTTTTTGACCTACAATTATCCTGATAAATATTATATATTTTTCTAAACACTGTGTGGTGTATTTTTGTGGTGCTATATGGTGGTATTGTATGATTTATTGCACAAATACTTTACACATTGCCTTCTAAGTTAAGCCTGACTGCTCGTGCCAAGCTACCAGAGGGTGGGCACAGGATAATCTTGGATAGTGTGTGACTTACCCTGACTAGAGTGAGGGCTTTTGCTTGGACAGGAGGTAACCTGACTGCCAACCAAAAACCCCATTTCTAACATTGGTGATCAGCGGTGAGGATAGGACTTGTATTTGTGCAGTGACATACAGTAGCTAAGTATTTCACTACATACCCACAGTTGAAGGTCAACTTGGTTTTTATCTCTTTTTGAAAACCCGTTTTTTTCCTGACAATTTTCAAAAACTAAATCCTCACTCAACATGTCTCTGACTGGGTCTCAGACAGGGGACTTTGACCTAGTCCAGTTGGATACATACACGGTCAAACAACTAAGAGGATTCTGCAGGGCATTAAGGGTACCCACCCAAGGGGCCTCCAGAAAGGAGGACTTTCAAGTGGCGCTGAGGGCCTGGGCAGAAGCCCATTTAGAGGATGATGAGGAAGAGGAGCCAGAAAATGGCCCCTCAGAAGGATTTCCACTATCTATGGATGGTGTTACCACTGCAATTGTGCACCCTTCCAGACCAGGGAGCAGTGTCTCCATGCAAAGCCTGACCGCAGAGGAAAGGAGAGAAGAAAGGGAGTTCCAATTGCAAATGGCAAAACTGAAAATTGAGGCACAACAGGAGGAGAAGAGGGCAGAAAGAGAAGCCAAACAAGCTGAGGCTGAAAGAGCAGCCAAACAGATTGAAGCTGAAAGAACAGCCAAACAAGTGGAAGCTGAAAGAGCGTTGGCTGAAAAGAAACTATTGTTGGCTCATGAACTGAGTCTCAAGGAGCTGGAGATCAAGGCAAGACAGTCTGAATCCAGCAATAATGGTGGCAGCATACAGACAGGACCTGCTGGAGAAAAGAAGGTTCGTATACCCAAAAATGTGGTGCCCAGTTTTGTGGTGGGAGATGACATAGATAAATGGTTAGCTGCTTATGAAGTTGCACTAAGGGCTCATGAGGTTCCTGAAGGGCAATGGGGGGTAGCTATGTGGGGTTATGTGCCGCCATTGGGGAGGGACACACTTCTCACATTGGATCCACCGGATCAAAACACATACCCACTCCAGAAAGCCACTTTACTTGCCAAGTTTGGGCTGACCCCTGAGGGATACCGTCAGAGGTTCAGGGACAGCACCAAACAAACCACACAAACATGGGTAGATTTCTTTGATTTCTCTAGTAAGGCACTGAATGGATGGGTGCGGGGCAACAAAGTAGCAGATTATAAAGGTTTATATGACTTGATCCTGAGAGAGCATATGCTTAATGTTACTTATACCGATTTGCGCCAGCACCTAGTGGATAGTAAGCTGACTGATCCCAGGAAGCTTGCTGAGGAGGCGGACCTCTGGGTTAGCACCAGAGTGTCCAAAAAGGTACCTGGGGGGGACTCCCACAAAGGTGGTCAGGGTTCCCAACAGAAGAAAGAGGGGGGAGATAAACTTACAGATAAGGAACTCTCTAAAGGCCCCCAAAAGAATTCCCAGGGAGGGGGTGGCAACCCTTCCTTTTCCAAATTTGGGAAGAAACCAGGGACATTTGACAGGTCAGGAAAATCTAGCCCCAAATGCATGGAGTGTTACCAATATGGTCACTACAAAGGCGATCCACAGTGCCCCAAGAGGGCACCGTCCACTACCGGACAGGCGCCTGGGTTGACTAGTGTAGCACTCGGGGGGGAGATGGACCCCACTAGCTTTGGGGAGCAGGTAGAGATTTCCCTAGTGTCCCTGGGAGAAGGAGAAATGATGTCCAAGGTCCACATGCCTAAAAATACTTCCAAGTACCGGCAGTGGGTCCTCATTGATGGGCAGAAGGTGGAGGCTCTGCGTGACACAGGAGCCAGTATGACTACTATCAAGAGTCAGCTGGTGTCCACAGAGCAGATAATCCCGAATACATTCCACCAGGTCATAGTCGCTGACAACCGCGAGAGTCACCTACCGGTGGCTCGGGTTCCCTTTGAGTGGGGGGGGGTCTCTGGTACTCTGAAAGTAGCTGTGAGTCCTGCCATGCCTGTAGATTGTCTGTTAGGCAATGATCTAGAGCATACTGCTTGGAAAGAAGTAGAGCTCAGATCTCACCTGGAGATGTTAGGGTTACCTGAGTGGGTCTGCATGACCACCCGGTCCATGGCTGACCGAGAGGGAAGTCAAGGGCATCTGGAGCCTGGAACGATGGCCCAGGGAGCTGCCAAGAGGAGGGACGAGGGGCGCGGGAAACCGCCCCCAGAAGTTCCCACAGTGGCTGACGGGGCTCCTGAGGAGGAGACTCCCGAGCCAACTGGGGAAGACATTGCCACCCTAGGTGACTTACCGGAGCTTGCTGGCTGGCAAGTTGAGGGTGGACCCACCAGGGAGGAATTCTGCCAGGCGCAGAAAGAGTGTCCCACTCTAGAAGGGTTGAGGAAACAAGCCTTAAACCAGGCAGCAGGTGACGCCTCTGGCAATCACCACCTATATTGGGAGAATGATCTCCTCTACAGTGAGCCTAGGGTTCCGGTCTTTGGGGCAGCACGTGTGCTGGTGGTCCCCCAATGTTACCGAGCCTTCCTACTGGGTCTGGCTCACGACATTCCCCTGGCAGGACATTTGGGACAAGACAAGACCTTCAACAGGCTTGTCAACCACTTTCACTGGCCCAAAATGAGGACACACTCAGACAAGTTCTGCAGGGCTTGTCCTACCTGCCAGGCTAGTGGTAAAGCAGGAAAGAGGGTTAAAACCCCCCTGATTCCACTTCCTGTCGTTGGCACCCCCTTTGAAAGGGTGGGCGTCGACATTGTTGGCCCCTTGGACCCCAAAACTGCCTTAGGCAACAGGTTTATCCTGGTTTTGGTGGACCATGCCACCCGGTACCCAGAGGCAATCCCTCTGAGGACCGTAACTGCATCGGTGGTAGCCAGAACCCTGATGGGGATATTTACCCGTGTGGGATTCCCCAAGGAGATAGTGTCTGACAGAGGCACTAACTTCATGTCCGCGTACATGAAGCATCTGTGGGATGCGTGTGGTGTAACCTACAAGTTCACCACACCCTATCACCCCCAGTCTAATGGGCTTGTGGAGAGATTCAACAAGACCCTGAAAGGCATGATTGGTGGCCTCCCTGAGGCCATGAGGCGTAAATGGGACGTCCTCTTACCATGCCTTCTCTTTGCTTACAGAGAGGTCCCCCAGAGGGGGGTAGGGTTCAGTCCCTTTGAGCTTCTCTATGGGTACCCCGTCAGGGGACCCTTAAGCATTGTCAAGGAGGGATTGGAGAACGCTCCAAAGACACCCCCTCAGGACGTGGTCAGCTACATGTTGGCCCTCCGCAATCAGATGACCCGCTTCTGGAAAGAGGCCCAAAGTAACCTGGAGGCCAGTCAAGAGGTGATGAAACAATGGTATGACCAGAAGGCCACTCTGGTAGAGTTTCAACCTGGAGACAAAGTGTGGGTAATGGAGCCAGTAGAGCCCAGAGCTCTCCAGGACCGCTGGTCTGGCCCATTTGAAATAAAGGAGCGGAAAGGGGAGGCCACTTACCTAGTGGACCTCCAAACCCCTAGGAACCCCCTAAGGGTGCTCCACGTGAACCGACTAAAAGCTCATTTTGAGAGGTCGGAGATCAACATGCTTCTGGTCACAGATGAAGGAATGGAAGAGGAGAGTGAACCTCTCCCTGACCTCCTCTCTGCCCAAGAAGGTGATGGGTCCGTAAGCGGGGTCATTCTGTCTGACTCCCTGACTCTAAACCAGAAAGGAGACTGCTATGAGCTGTTGGAGCAGTTCTCCCCCCTCTTCTCCCTTACTCCGGGACTGACCCACCTCTGTGTTCATGATATTGACACCGGTGACAGTCTCCCTGTGAAAAACAAAATTTACAGGTTGTCAGATAAGGTGAAGGCCAGCATCAAGGAGGAGGTCTCCAAGATGTTGACGCTAGGGGTTATTGAGAAGTCCAGTAGTCCCTGGGCCAGCCCAGTGGTGTTGGTCCCCAAGGCTACTGCCCCAGGCGCGAAGCCAGAACTCCGGTTCTGCGTGGACTACCGGGGTCTCAACTCAGTCACACGGACTGATGCTCACCCCATCCCCCGAGCTGATGAGCTCGTGGACAGGCTAGGCGCTGCCAAGTTCCTGAGTACGTTTGATCTTACTTCAGGGTACTGGCAGATCGCCCTGACTGAGGGGGCTAAGGAAAGGTCCGCCTTTTCCACCCCTGACGGCCATTACCAGTTCCGGGTGATGCCGTTTGGATTGAAAAATGCCCCCGCTACCTTCCAACGGTTGGTTAACGGGGTCCTGGCTGGCAAGGATGCCTTCTGTGCAGCCTACCTGGATGACATAGCTGTCTACAGTTCCAGCTGGGAGGAACACCTGCTCCACCTCAAGGAGGTGCTTCAGGCCCTGCAACAGGCAGGCCTGACCATCAAGGCTAGTAAGTGCCAGATTGGGCAGGGTTCCGTGGTGTACTTGGGACACCTAGTAGGTGGTGGCAAGGTGCAGCCACTCCAGGCCAAGATCGAAACTATCAAGGCCTGGCAACCACCTCGAACCCAGACTGAGGTGAGGGCCTTCTTAGGCCTCACCGGCTACTACCGCAGGTTTGTCAAGGGCTATGGTACCATTGTGTCCCCCTTGACACAACTCACGTCCAAGAAGCAACCTAGGTTGGTGAATTGGACAGAGGCTTGTCAGAAAGCCTTTGACGCCCTAAAGGAAGCCATGTGCACGGCCCCCGTGCTCAAGGCCCCTGACTACTCCCAGGAATTTATCGTGCAGACAGACGCTTCAGAGCATGGCATAGGGGCAGTCCTAGCACAGCTAAATGATGAGGGCCAAGATCAACCGGTAGTCTTTATTAGCAGAAGGCTATTACCACGGGAACAGAGGTGGAGTGCTATTGAAAGAGAAGCTTTTGCTGTGGTCTGGGCACTGAAGAAGCTGAGGCCCTACCTGTTTGGGACTCACTTCCTAGTTCAGACAGACCACAGGCCCCTCAGATGGCTCATGCAGATGAGGGGTGAGAATCCAAAACTTCTGAGGTGGTCCATTTCCCTACAGGGGATGGACTTTACGGTGGAACATCGCCCAGGGGTTGACCACGCCAATGCTGATGGTCTCTCCAGGTACTTCCGCCTTAGCGATGAGAGCTCCCAGGAGGTCGGGTAGCTCTCCCCACTTTCAGCTGGGGGGGACACATGTTAGACCTGACAGCCTTAGGGTAGTCACCCCTAACTTTTTGCCTGCCTCCCTCCTCGTTTTTGGATACTGTTTTTGCTGGTTTTTAGACTCTGCGCACTTTACCACTGCTAACCAGTGATAAAGTGTATATGCTCTCTCTCTGTAAACATGGTAACTTTGGATCATACCTGATTGAACTATTTAATCTACTTATAAGTCCCCAGTCATGTGCACTCCAGGTGCCTAGGGCATATAGATTAAATGCTACTAGTGGACCCGCAGCACGGATTGTGCCACCCACTTAAGTAGCCCCTTTTCCTTGTCCCAGGCCTACCATTGCTAGGCCTGTGTGTGCAGTTTCACTGCCACCTCGACTTGGCATTTAAAAGTACTTGCCAAGCCTAGAACTCCCCTTTTTCTGCATATAAGTCACCCTTAATGTGTGCCCTGGGTATCCCCTAGAGCAGGGTGCTGTGTAGGTAAAAGACAGGACATGTACCTGTGTAGTTATATGTCCTGGTAGTGTAAAACTCCTAAATTCGTTTTTGCACTACTGGGAGACCTGCTCCCTTCATAGGCTAACATTGGGGCTGCCCTCATACACTGTTGAAGTGGCAGCTGCTGATCTGAAAGGAGCAGGGAGGTCATATTTAGTATGGCCAGAATGGTAATACAAAATCCTACTGACTGGTGAAGTCGGATTTAATATTACTATTCTAGAAATGCCACTTTTAGAAAGTGAGCATTTCTTTGCACTTAAATCCTTCTGTGCCTTACAATCCACGTCTGGCTAGGTTTAGTTGACAGCTCCTTGTGCATTCACTCAGACACACCCCAAACACAGGGTACTCAGCCTCACTTGCATACATCTGCATTTTGAATGGGTCTTCCTGGGCTGGGAGGGTGGAGGGCCTGCCCTCACACAAAGGACTGCCACACCCCCTACTGGGACCCTGGCAGACAGGATTGAACTGAAAGGGGACCTGGTGCACTTCTTAGCCACTCTTTGAAGTCTCCCCCACTTCAAAGGCACATTTGGGTATAAAACAGGGCCTCTGCCCTACCTCATCAGACACTTGCTGGAGAAGAAACCGGAACCAGAAACTACATCCTGCCAAGAAGAACTGCCTGGCTGCTCAAAGGACTCACCTGTCTGCTTTCTACAAAGGACTGCTGTCTTGCTGTTGCCCTGCTGCCTTGCTGAACTCTTGTCTGGCTGTGAAAGTGCTCTCCAAGGGCTTGGATAGAGCTTGCCTCCTGTTCCTTGAAGTCTCAGGACCAAAAAGACTTCTTCCTTTCACTTGGACGCTCCGTGCGCCGAAACTTTCGACGCACAGCTTGTTTCGCGGCGAGAAAAACGCCGCACACCGACGCTGATCGACGCGACGCCCTCGGGGCGATCGAGACTTCGACGCACAACCTCGCAAGGACAAAGCCGCTCGACTTTCCAGGAGAAATCGACGCGACGCCCACCGTGAGTGCGAAACTTTGACGCACGGCCTCGCAAGGACAACGCCGCCCGACTTCCAAGGAGAAATCGACGCGACGCCTGCCGTGAGACCAAACTTTCGACGCACGGCCTCGCAAGGACAACGCCGCCCGACTTCCAAGGAGAAATCGACGCGACGCCTACCGTGAGATCGAAACTTCGACGCGCAGCCCCGCAGAACGACGCGCAGCCGGAAAACAAGCAGGAGAATCCACGCACAGACCCGGGACATCTGGTAATCCCCGCGATCCACAAAAAGAGACTGTCTGCGCGCCGGAAAACGACGCCCGACTTCCCCGCGTGGAAAAGACCGACGCAAGTCTGTGTGTGCTGAGGAGAAATCGACGCACACACCCCTTTTTCCACGCATCTCTTCTCCTGTGGCCCTCTGAGGAGATTTTCCACCAGAAACCAGGTACTTTGTGCTTGAAAGACACTGTATTGCATTCTAAGGACTTAAGACACTCTATATCACTTCCCTGTGATATTTCTACAATTTTCCATTGCAACTTTATTCTTTTTGACCTACAATTATCCTGATAAATATTATATATTTTTCTAAACACTGTGTGGTGTATTTTTGTGGTGCTATATGGTGGTATTGTATGATTTATTGCACAAATACTTTACACATTGCCTTCTAAGTTAAGCCTGACTGCTCGTGCCAAGCTACCAGAGGGTGGGCACAGGATAATCTTGGATAGTGTGTGACTTACCCTGACTAGAGTGAGGGCTTTTGCTTGGACAGGAGGTAACCTGACTGCCAACCAAAAACCCCATTTCTAACACTACTCATTTCACTGCATGTTGAGATTGCAAACAAAACATTTAAACCTCTGAGACTGAACCTTTTATACCGACCACCTGGAAGCAATACATGTTTTACTGATGGTTCCTTGATTATGTTGCAGCACAGATTAATTCAGCTCTTCTTGTGATCAGAATTTTTCTTGGGAATTTCAATACCCACTGAGTGAAAGATGAAGATGCCCATGCATCTCTTTCCAAATCCTGCTCATCCAACAGCACCCTAATACAGCATTGAAACTTACTCCCCACAAAGGGGTTCTACCCTGTACTCGATTTTCATAAAGAAATCTACAAGTCTCTAACCAGCTCAGCTTTGATTGGTCAGACCACTTATTTTCTTTCAAAATCCTGACTGTCACACATCCTCTCCATGCCAAACAACACATAAAGATGCTAAAATTGCAAACACATTCACAACAAGCATCGGCAAAGCCAACCTGTCTGGCTGTAATGTACAAATGTGCCCAGGATATTATTGTCATGCCTATACACAACGTGCCTCTTTCTGTGCTGCTTTTGTCTGTGCTCTGTTTTTAGGGCAATGTTCTTTTGATTCCTTTATCTGCAGCATTGGTGCCGAGCAGTGCAGCAGGCCTGTGGAATAAAAAGGGGACACAGACATACAAAATACACAGACAAGGAGGTTCCAAAGAGACACTCCATGGTGTTTGCATGAGGAAATAAGAAGTAAGAAGATGCATTTAGGCTGTTTCACCCTATATTACTTGTTGTGTAACCATCGCTCAGAATTCAGTGTTTACAAAAGATAAAAGGGGTGACTCTCTCTCCAAAAATGAGTTTTTTCACAGTCTGATTCTAGAAGTTTATACATAAAGGGGCCCTTGAAGTACGGGAAGGTATATCCAAGGGAATCTGAAAGGTGTGTACATTATAAAATGTATTTATATAATGATCTAAACTATAGTTTTTAAATGTGTTGCTTCTTTCGTCAATTACTCTTTCAGACATTGGATTCTCATTCTAAGGGAATTGTTTATTTTTGTATTGTATCTTTCAGAATGTATAACATACAAGGGTCATTTTAATTGTGCACAACAGAATGAAACACAGATACTGCGGATATCAGACCTGCTTATATCATTTTAAAAGCGGGTTTATACTGTTAATTGTCTGGGCCTACGTTGAATGTATTGCACAATTTCACAATCTCATCAAAATATGTCATAGAGTGTATTCTCCTGTGTTTTCTTCCACAATTGCATGAAAAATACCTTTAGGGTTATGCACCATATTTCAAATGCTTTAATTCTTCATGGTGAGATCCTGCTAGTGCTGTTTACATTTCAAACTCCATTTTGTTGAAGTTGAAAAGATTTATATTGGGATGTGCGGAATTTGCATAATTTACTGTTGTGTAATTAGGCAAGATTGCAGGAACATTTTGCAAAATTATACATAATTAAGCAAAATGCAAAACCAGCATTAGGCACTATAGGGCATAGTTACCACTTTCTGATGCAAAACTGCGCTAACCTAGTTTTGCATCAAAAAGATTTGTGCTGGCTTGCGCCATTCTACAGCGCCAGCCGGGTGCCATATTTAAGGAATGTCGAAAGCCGACGCTAAGCGTGGACTGGCATCTAAATACAAGACGCTGGCCTAGTGGGGGTGGCGGTAGAGGAGATGGAGGTTGAGCATCAAACAGTGACGCTAGGCTGGTTAGAGGCAAAACAAATGCAGTTAGCCAGCCTACTGTAATTTCCTGATGCACAACCATCCATAACACATGACTCCTGTCTTATAAAAGACAGGATTCACGCTTACCACGCCAATGGCCATCACAGGGGACCAGAGTCCCCTGGGCATGGCAATTGCACCCAGTGCCATTCAGGGGGCCCCAAGTCAGGGCCCCCAATGGCACTTAAAAATGTCATTACAATTACTTACCTAAACTTACCCTACTACCTGGGATGGCGTCCCCCATCCTCTGGTGAGGGTGGGAGTGTTCCTGGGGCTTGGGTGGGCACCTGTTGGCCCATTCCATTGTGTTTAACCATGGACACGGGTCCACAGGTCCCCTAACGCCTGGTCTGAGCCAGTCAATAAATAACAGCGCTAAGCAAGCTTAACAGCAATATTTGGGTCCGCCTCCCATCCATGCATCATTTTAGCACATGGGGATAAATATGGCGCTATGGGGATAGCATCATTTTTTGCATGGGAATGCCTACCTTGCATCTCATTGAGGCAAGGTGGGTTCAGGCATCCAAAAATGACGACAAATCCAATATTTTGAGGCTAGAAAGGTCTAGTGTCAAAATATAAATATGGAGTTAAGTTCGCACCGTTTTTTGCGTCAAAAACATGAAGCACAAATGGCGCCTAGTATAAATATGCCAATATATTTTAGCATGAAGTGCGTTCTCACAGTGACTCATTTTGCGCTATAAAATAGTACAAGCATTCAAGCATTGGAAACAACAGTCGCTCATGTTCTGTTGATTTTACCGTGAATGGCGCCTAATTACATGCCATAGCTTAATAGCATAATTTTAGAAATAACATGTAGCAGAAATACATGAACTTTACCCAAAACTACGCTTCTGTAATGCAAATTTCGCCCAGCCTAATTTATGCGCAAGTAAAGCTGTGTTTAACCTAGCGGTCACATTAAATAACATGCATTCTGGTTAAACATACATAAATTCATGGCTAGACAGTGCTTCTCACTCACTATAGTATTGACATTGGTCACTAGTGCATTTTCATTGCATTGTATTGCATGTTCTGCCCACTGAAAAGAAACATTTCACTTATTAAATCCTGTACTCAGTTTTAGATGTCTGATGATGGCTTTTGTATTTTATGTAGTCAAGTTTTATTTACTTAAAGGCCATATTTGGAATATAACTCAGTGTAATTTCTAAACGCAATGTCTCAGGAAAGCTCATAATTTACCAGGCAACAGTTGTGTAACTGATTAGCTGACATTAAATGGCCCAGATCATTTAATAAAGCAAGTAGCTAGAACTGTTTCTGATTTGAAATTGAAGATTAGATCATACTGTACAATTTAGATGACATTTCAGTAAAGTGGATGAAAACTAGCATGCAGAATTCAATATGCTTTATTCCAGTTTACAATACTGAAAATCTAGGGGCTGAGACAGCATCTACGACTGTGGGATTTTAAAGAATGTAAAAAAGCAAACAAATGCTTCACAGTGAAAAATAAATGTCCTTTTAGTGATAAACAGGAGGATGAGGAGATATGCCTCAGAGATGGGGGTATGATTTTTTCATTTTTTTACATTGGTAAATATTTTCTGTTGAAGTAGGCAAACCTCATTGTATAAGGACTGGGACGCGAGACATCATCCTCACCATCATCAACACATTCAGCATGATACAGCTTGTTATACAACCAACAGACTCCAACTAAATGAGCTGTGCATACCCAGGAAAGAAAATGGGGAAAAAACTTCCTGTGGCCTCTTTATATTAAAGTCCTTCCGCACAACATGCAGAGAACTCATGATACCAACCAACGAAAGGTACGCCGTCAACATAGGCAGAATGTTCTTCAAGAAAATCAAGTACTGCATCAACCTCCTGCCCAACCCACCTATTCCTCACTCCACAGAAAAGTGGAATGCAATCAATCTCTCCTTTAGATAAGTAATACAGAAGATCTGAAACCACATCAAAATCTCAGAGTCTGCTTTATCTCCTGCGCTCACCCCTTCCCGTAGAATCCCACATTGATCTTCCTTCAAACTCATAACTCTCGCAGATCATGCCAATACATTCAACTCCCTCCAAGCCACTTTGTATGAAGATGCAGTCTTACCCTCATCCTCTATCAAATCTCTATCTGGAGATGCTCTCTTATCCCTACTCACTATTGTCACTGCCTTCCTCCCTCACTCATGGCATCTTCCCAGAACCTCTCAAGACAGGCAATATCCACTACACTAGACACCGATGACCTTGCCCATTATCAGTCCATCACTCACATGCCATTCACTGGCAGAATCAATGAAAAAGCAGTCAATGTTCACTTCCACAATCACATTAATGGCAACTCAAATATGATTAACTGGCAATGTCCTTCACTGTTTTTTGTCTGACCTTTCCAACTGACAACAGTTTCTTCACATGGACACTTTCAGGGCTCACAAGATACCTATCACCCGTAAGATACAATAGCGTCCCCTGTGACCTTCAACCTGTAGATGGAGAGGTTTGGTGCTGTACTCACAAATAACAGCATCAAGATTAATCAATCTGATGATGATACACCATTCTACTTGAAAGTCTCCTCTGCTTCAGATGTCCGATGCCTCCAACACTGCTGAACATCATTTAGGAGGGCCAGCACCTTCCTGAAGCTCTGGATGGTGCTAGTGCCTTGCTTCATGGCTTTGCAGACTCCACACGGGCATCCCTTAAGGGCCTCCTGCTCTCCACAGCAAGACTCGCCCAGAGACTGAAGAAAAATGATAACATCACCCCATCCCTTTCCTTGGCAACCGTCACCATCTTCAAAACCAGCTGCTAAGTTTACAAAGCCATCGCAACCAACACCACCACTTAACAAGCAGAGAAGCTCATCATCTCTGATGAATCTCTGGTGGTACTCGGCTGTAAAAAAGGAAAAACAAGGCAGCAGATCTTTTCCATCAATGCACACAGGATCTGGAACAAAATCCCTATAGCCATCAGGACTGCTCCAATGCTTCTCCAATTTAAGAAAGAATTGGAGATGCTCCTCTTTAAAGAACTCTACATCACAATGCATAAACTGTCCACAAACCAGCTTTTCTATCACTTGATTGTCTTTGACACTGTACAGTGCGTTGCTGCCTTTTGACTAGGTTTGAGCTATAGAAATACCACATCAGTACATACAAACATTCAAAGTTGCGAATATATTTAGAACTAGGGTTCTTAGGGTTTCCAAATGAACAATTCCATTTCTGACAGGTCCCATGAGAACTGATGCGATTAAACAATTCAAAACAGTTTGAAACTATGTAAGTGTATTTTCACAAGGTGCAGAAAGCCTTTCTCCAACACTGCCACTAATTATGGGTCGTTCGTAGTTAGCATGGGTCGTCTCAAACATACAGTATAACGAATACCCATTAAAAGGAAGCCAAATTCACATTGTATTTGAAAAGCTTGTGAAAAGCATTTAAGTGATAGCTTCAGAAATCGAAGTGAGAGTAACAATGTAGGGATGCAACAGACAATGCTTGAAAGGACAACATTCTATTCCTGATTCACATATTAAGAAAGGCAGAACTTTTGTCTTTGCTAACAGGATTCACTCAGTTCCACCAGTGTGGGAGGATTGTCATCTGGGCAAATCTACTTCTAACGATGGGTTTGTAAAAGTTCCCGTTGATGTTTGCCCTCAAAAGTTGATTAACACCCATAAACTATAACCTTTTTGGTTATCCACCAACAAAATACTGGCAAATTTGTTCTTGTGAATGGCAGGATTGTTTTCAGACTGACTGGGAAAAAACATTTTTTTTCAATGGAAAAATACTATAAAGTATTTTCTAATTAAAATGTACGTTTCTTTTGCATCCCATTTCTGCATGTGTAAAAGTATATCTGTTACATTCCGCATACTGAGATACTGGTGCAAATAGGGACTTGTGGGTTATGTACTACTTGCAATTTTCCCTCACTTATTCTTTGTGAATTATTCCCAAAACAATTGAAGTTTGCTACAAATATAGGAAGAACCCGCAAGAGCAAATCCATGTTTTATCTTATTTTTCTGACACCTTTAGCTAATCATGTCACATGAAATCTTTTCTATTAAACTTGTTCAGAGACGTAATTACTTTTTGGCGCCAAAATGTCTTACTTTGCTTTACCTATTTAATGTAGCATTACTCATAACTGGTTAGAGGTCATACATATTTAAAGTAGGATTACTCAAGGTAAATGTTATATCCCCATTAATCCCCACCAATCTAAGGGTCTATTCTCTTTAGTCTCGATTAATCTCCATTCTAGCCGTTATTCTAGGTCCTGTTTTTGTGTTTGAATGCGTGGTACATATTGATTTTCGATGAGAAGTGTGAAGTATACTCGATTTGCCTTTAACGCCCTTGCTTTTTTATTCATTGATTTTTTTAATGCAGACATCTCGCAACTCTATCCTCTTGTATGACATGACTCTTTCAACTCTGCTCTCTCTTGCCTGCTGTTAGACATCTGAACACCCTCACAAACTACAAATATCTTGATTTCTCCTCCCTCCATTCATGATCTGGCTTGGAAGTCACCCATCTCAAAGGACCGTTGGGCATTATCTGAATTTGCAGATACAATTTGCCTCACCCGTAAACCAGACACAGGCTCCTTACCGCACACCTCTTCCTATCACAGCCTGTGGCCTGTCACTGCTGAAACACTGAATATTTGTCATCAGCCCTTGTTTTGACTATGCGAGTCCTTCCCACTACCCTTCTTTCCAAATTAATATATTAAAACTTCCCTCCATTTTTAAACATGGTAATTTCTTGGGTACGTCGTGTAAAGCCATTGTTCGCTTTAAATAGCCCATACACGTGTATGGCTTTTCTTAGCTCTTTGGAATGGCTCTGGTTGCAATACATACATTTATTGGCCATGAGTGACTGTACACCTTTTGTAGTTATGACTCACAGCAATAGTTGTACAAGGTAGCATGTAAGCACATCTGTTCAGCTGAAAATCCGCTCCAGCTAATGTTTGTGGGCGTGTATATGACTTCTATGAGACGAGCCTTGAAAGTCCAAGCTGGATTTTGGTCAGCATAACATGTTTCTGTATTAGCAAAATAATGGTGTTTTGGTATGTTGACGGCGATGATTCTCACAAGAGAAAGGATGCATTCTATGACATAGCATGCAAGTCTCCCCCCTGCGTACATGTCCATATAGTTAAAAGAATTACGCATGAGTGAGAACGTTTACTGAAGTAAAAGTATTCATTGTAGCGACCCTATCCACCTATTTATTGATCCCATCTTCCACGGAGCAGGTGACTGCATTCTTTACCCATGTGGCAGTATTTGGAATCACCATACGATTCAAGAGAAGTGATACCCAGGAGCTGGTCCTGGTGCTTTTTGCATTCAGCTAACGAGCATCCATTGACCTTGGTAGACACTTTCTGTCTGATGATCTCTCACACTGCTGTCCATGCAGATTGTTATGCTACCTCTTCGAAAATCTAGCTTCCTGTGCATGGCCATGAAATCCTCTTGGTGATTGGTGGACTTTCTCCTCCCCTTCTTTACAATGTGTTTTCATACAGGTAAACTGTCAGCTTCGGGGACAGCTCCTCCATCTGGGCGGAGGAGCGTTGCCCCCCTGCCAGCAGCAGAAGCTGCAACTGTTTCAACACTAAGGGATAATACACTAGGTTTATTATTATTCCTTCGTGGTAAAAGGGGCGGGCATTGGAGATGACAGCCACGGAGGGGAGTGCATAGAGCACTCCCCTCAGAGCGCAAGTGTGTTTGGCTGGCCAGCCAAACACACATGTGCAGTAGGCTTTCTCCAGCCCGGCAACACAGTTGCTTCCTACTGAAAGATTTCCATATCCTCTAGTCCACAGACACAAAAAAGGTATGCACCTCGAACTGTTGGGGGATTCCTGTCATCTTCCTGAATCTGATCCCAAAGACGTCAGTGCAATTGATGGGATGTCTGCATTTACAGAAGCTTACCTTTCTTTTTCATATTGGCATATACCATGCCCTTTTCATTGAGCTTCTATGTCTTATGCTGGTCATGGGCTGCATTTTTTAGATGAGGCACTGTTGAAGAGTATACTGCCAATGGCATTTGTTTCGCTGGATGGTTTATGTGTTTCTATATATGATCTGCAGCCACCTGATGTATGATGTAGTGCAAGCATTTTCTTTATTAGATATGAGTGTTGCTTTATATTGCCACACACATTCCATGGGTGACAAGTGTGTCATGCTCCTATAAGATTCCTCATGTGTTTGTTTAGATTCTTTTTCTAAGTCCTTATAGGATCCAATTGACAGGGAGTTTTCTAGTACTAGTAGTGACTTACTCCTGAATTTTGTAAATACGTCACACCTACCTATTTTATTTTATATATTCCATATTCGGTAGGCTGTAACCAAGTGCTTCCTGGTGCTCAGAACCAGTGTCTACTAGCAATCAGGGCAGGCTTAAGAGACTTGCTCAGACATGAGAAGGGGCACACTAATCAAACAGCTGCATTCTGCTCCCTTTGAAACTTCATCTTAAACCCTGCAGTGATAAATAAACTAGAGTATTACAATATTCAGGTTTGGAAGATACACCTGGACCCCATTCTAACATGAGGTTTTGCAGAAAGAAAAGGGATAGCCCATCTTAGAAGCTGCAAGATACTGTAAATGGAGCTGAAGATAACATTTACATGTGGGTTTAAGAGTGTGCCCAGGGCTTTGGCACTGGATCCAGTTTAGGGCAGAGGGGCCGTTCAGTTAAGCCTATTGAAATTGTGCCATCATTTCCTACTTATGCCTACCACCGTTTATTCAATTTTATTCACATTCAGATTTAAAAAGTTCTATGCCACGAATCTTTCACCTTTCCTGAAGCACTCAAAACAAGTCTCCGGGGCGGTGACGGCTCCTGGTTCAACTGAATGGTAATCTGAGTGTCATCAGTGTAGCAGAAATGGGAATAACACAGGAAAGAATAGGATTTACCAGCGGGGCGGCTCCTCCATAAGGGCAAAGGAGTGTCACTCCTGCACCAGCAGCGGCAGATGCAAACCTTTCCCTAAAAACTATAATAAACTATGCTTATTGTAGTTTTTGGGGAGAAGGGGCGGGCCACAGGGGTTACGAGCAATGAGGGGGAGTGCTCAGCTCTCCCCCTCAATGTGCATGTATGTTTGGCCGGCCGTCTCGGGCCGGCCAAACACACATGCGCAGAAGGGTCTCAGTTGCTGGGCTGGAGAGAGCCTGCACAGACTCCCAGTCCGCCTGGGAGCGCCCAGCTAGGGCGCTCCCAGCCAATCCTGACACTGCCCTGAGCATCGTCAGGATTGTTTGCAGGAAGGCTGGGAGCCTGTGCTGGAGCAAGACAGAAGAGCAGAGGAACTGAGTGGTGCGTCGCGGGAGCAGAGGTAAGTGTTTTTTAAATATTTTTTTTATGTTAGGTGTCGTCGTCCCCAAATACCCTCCTGCGCTTTGCCCTGTCCCCTCACAACCCACGAGCCGCGACTGCTTACCAGACATTCAACATAAACATTAAAGAGCAAAGGAGATAGAGAGAGGAGCCCTGTGTGATACCCAGCGTGGAGGCAGCAGTCTTTAGATACATGGTATTCCGTTTTACAGCATGAACTCTGTTCTCGAAAAAGAAGTCCATCAATTTAACACTGTTCTTCCAATGCTTGCTGCCCTGAGACAATAGACCAAGATGGTATGGCCGACCATACCAAAGGCAGCCGAGAGATTGAGCATAATCACCACCATTATCAACAAGGGTCTTGAGTTCTTCTGTTGCAAATAGCATCCTAGTTTCAGTGCGTCTTCTGGGGCAAAAGTTATATTTACATCACTATTTTTCTCCAATTAGGTCGATTGTTCGCCAGCAACTACGTTCTCCAAGAATCTTCAAAGGACTGAAATTACTTTTCTTCAAAAGAGCGAAGACAATGCACTTCTTCAGGGGGAGAGATGGAAAAAGAGCTGTGAATCACTCTGGAAGTGCTTTTGTGATGCTTTTCATTCCCCTGGTGGTATTGTGTAGTTTGAATATTATGACACCTTGATGTGCAGGCCAGTCTCTACGTATCTGTGGTAGCCCCAACTTAATGAAGTCTCCCCATAATCGTAAGGACATACACTTCAACAAAGTATTTTTGGACTTTGATCAAACATAAGAATCATGGACAATAAACTCCTTTAAGGCCACAAACCATAAAATTGTGTGATGGGTGTGTGAGGCTGATGTTACTGTGTATTCTGCTGATGTGTCTTGTGCAGCCTACACCTGGGACAGGTCTGTCCGTTCCAGGGTCGCCACCTCCCAGGCATAGACCAGACTGGGTATAGTTACAGTGCTGCATCCAGCTGCCCACATGTCAGCTCCTTTAGTGGATTTTATGGTGTCTTTGAGGCCTGCTAGCACCGTTACCCTGCAGAACAGCAGTGGTTTCTGAATGAAAAGAAAGTAGAGCACTCTATGTAACTGCATCACTTGACAGGTTATTAGGGATGTGTTTTCAAGAAGTGTGTTAGCAGAGCTACATACTCACACCCTACCCCCACTCAGATCTTACTTCTCTACTGACTCACAAACTGTACCAGAGATTTCCCAGCACGGAAACCTTAAAAAACTCTTTAAAAAGTGCAAAGTATTTGATACCGGGAGAACAAGGTGCAACAGCAGTAACTGTTTTCTGCAAGATATGCTACATCGTGTCTCCATAAGATAAACAAGGCATTTTGAAGATGTATTCAGTGTAATGTGGTGTGGCTTCTACGTGCAGGCACTGGGGTGACTCAAGGAGTTGGACACTCTGTAACCTGTTGATTGTGACTTTGACACCGGTAAGGCCTTCCATCCTTCTGAGATCAGTAATCTGAATATCAGTAACTTGGGAAATAGCGACCATTCTTATTTATAGTGCTTAGAAATAGCCGAAGGGCGGTGTGAATTACTACCCAGCCCAATGGGACTCACTTTATAGACCTTATAACAATGGTCTTCTGAGGGCACAATAATCTTTTTTTTAAAACACTCACTTCACTTTGCTACTCAGGGTCAAAGGTGACCTACAGATTTCTCAAAGCCATGCTCAGCAAGGTATAAACAAACATGTGAAGCGATCATTTAACCCATTTCACTACTACCCAGGCTAGAAACGTGTGAGCTCCATGCTGCACAGGGATTATTTAAAGATCACGAATGCCTACTGTTCTATATATCTAGGCCTCAAATATGGAATCTACAGGTTCTGTGGCCTCCTTACATATTTTATGATTATTCATACCAGTAAGCCACAGACTACACGGGTCTCTGTAGCAATTGATGACCAGCCCGAGCTTCATTGCAAACGTGCTGGATACACATAGCTCTCTGCAGCAGGTGCCTTAACTTCCTGAACCATTTTAGTGTTTAGCATTGGCCACTGAACTAGAAGCCTGCAATAACGAATAAGCAGGCATGTAACGACACACGTAAACGCGTTTGTGTACATGTACCTACGTGTGAAGAAGAAACGGTGCGTCACTTTCAAGTAAGCAGGGTTTAAACAGTGGACTTTGCTTGCATCAAAATCAGTTCGTCTGTCTTGCATCATGTAGTTATTTCTTTTAGTGCAGTACTTAGGTCCAGTGCTTGGAATAAAAATGAATCGAGATTTTCCCAACCACCAAGTCAAGTGGATTATGTTATTCGTTAATACAAACGTTCAACACTGATATGCTGACCATGCTCAACGGCACAATAATGTGCAAATAAAATATTTACCTTGTAACTTTCTGATGTTGAATTCATTGTGCGTTTACTGACATCCTTGTGTACGACCAAATAAGGTGTGCACATTATTAGAATGGACTCTCATCTAGCTTTTTCTTCTGGAAGGGTACATGACGTGTGAGCGCAAAAAAGAATTCAGAAAACGCTAAGTGACCCTTGAACCCAATTAAAAACGAAAAGGATACTCTCGGAGCCATCACTGTCAATGTAATTCGCGAGCAACGCGCTAGAACTGTCCGGGAGCTACAGCCGAGCTGCTGTTCTGCGACACGCCTGGTACCGTCACAAAAAGACAGGTGGCAGGACACAGGAGCTGCAGAGGTAAACTCGACCCCATGGGAGAACAAAAAAGAGACCTCTGACTCCTGCACTGCAGCCACCATACCCTCTGCTTGGTTCAGACTACGACCTACGAACACTGACACACTCAACGCCAAATGTAGCATGTGACCTAAGAAAGCATCTCAACTAGGAACCCAGTTCAAATCAACTTGGAAAGCATCAAAAATGGTCACAATTATTATGAGATCCATCCAGGCTGTTCTGCGCTGTTCGATGGCATAAGAGCTTTGTGTGTCATTTTGTTGTTTATATTAAACAAACATGTTAAGCAGACAGAAGGTTTCTCTGGAGCAGCAAGCCCTCTTTGTCTGCCGGATGCTCTCGTCATAGGTTTGTTTCTGAACGTTCATTTGCAGCAGGTTATCGGCACTTCTGGATCAGTGTCATTCCAGCAATGTTCAACGGGAACAATAATGTACATATATATTTGTAGTTTAAGAAGCAACATCATTGTTAAGTTGACGTAAATTTCACCGATCAGAACAGTTCCTTGCAGTGCGGACAGATTCTTGTGCATTGACAGAGGCAGCCCTGAGAGCAAAGGGAGGAATCCCGTCTGAGGAGATTCTGGGCTATGGCATGAAAGTCCGGGGGCATGGCTCATAAATGATGTTGCGGATCACGCTAGGTATACAACATGTCCACTCGCCTGCTAGGAAAGTGGGCAATGAATGCAGACATTAAAACGCCCCATTAGTGAATGGAAATAATCCCCTCCACTACAAAACCCACGCCGTTTCAATCTTCATGATGTAATATTCGAATCACTGGATACCACTGCAATGATTAATATTGTTCAATTATTTATTCATAATATTATGCAACGGTTTTTCAGGAGACAACGTTAAAAAGAAGAAAACTATTCTAAAGGCAGTAAAAGGAATAGAATTCAGTAACCAGAATTACTATTTCCAACGAATGAGCCCTTTTGCATGACACATACTGAGCTTGTTTCCATACGTTGAGCTCAGACAATCCCTTTTCTTTCTGGAACCTCTTGGACACGTCTAACATATCTTCAAGGGCCTAGTAACATGGCTCTTCGAGCTTTAATAATCCTTAACGCTAGAGGTTCTTGTAGTACCCCCTTTCTTGAGTGTATGCTAAGAGCTCCCCTTTGATGTGAATGTCATGCTCCATCCCACAACCACGGAGCAAGGAACTGATCTCAAGCCTGCTCTACGTGTATGTATTGTTCCGGAATCCATAGGAATCCGCCAGACACGTAAAGCTATCTGTAACGGAGACCCGAAGAGGGGATGAGTCCTGTGCAGGAGGAAACAATGGTTACATGCCGTTTTGAACTTGTCTATGTTAAAAACAAGAGGTTGAAGTGGGAGGGATAAACGAGGCACGAAGTACCCATACTTTTATATTTTGATAAAAATGGTTCCCGAAATTTTGTTAAAAGACAACCATTTTGGGGCAGTTCATTCTGACAGCTGAAGTGAAGGAAAGGGAGTCTCCTCTGCCATGAAGCCAAGTTAGGGACAGACTGCGGCACGGGAGACACGCCTTCTTGACAGGGCGCCTGCTGCCTGAAAGAAATGCGTGCAATTGGTTAAGCTGCACATATAAAGCTGGTATTGGCATTAATTGATGGAGTCACTTGAACCTCTGTGATCACAAAGGTTTATTCTTTTTCAGAGGTATTGCAACGGTGTTTGATACCAACTCAAATGAAGGGTATGTGCTTTTAATGAACAGCTTTAAAAACTGTTTGCACTAGGTACAGTCTGCATTATTTAAATTCTCTATTTTGGAAGCACTTTTTAAATTTTAAATCTAAATCTTTTTGCACATTTGGTAGCAGTCTATCTTATACTTTATATAATGCAAATTTAAAATAATGATTTACATTTTCACAGTACTTTTTGTCACAGACCTAGGACATCATAGCACTGAAAATAGATAAGTCACTATTCCCTTCTGCATCAAGCCGGATTTAATTGAGTGGCTCTCTGGTTGCACACAAAGACATCTGCAGTCATCACATTGCCCAATTGACACTTCATAATATAAAATAGTTTATTTCCCACTGATTAGGTTAACTTGCATTTATTTTTCATTCAAAGTGTGCATTATTGTAAATGTTGACCTGAAGGGAAAAGGCCCAAAAACACAGTTACAAAATATTTTGTTTTTTTGGCCATACCTTTGACCTCCCCCAACGCTCACTGATGCCACCCCATTGCACTCAGCATCATATTTCCCATACTTTTTTTAATGCACTTTGACTGCCAGTAAAAACCTCAACTGCGGGCCCCAAAGCAGCATATGCTTTTCTTCTGCAGCACTCGTTTTAGACCGTTTACATTTTTTTACTTCATTACTGTTAAAAAACACAATGCAAACAGCGAAAAGGAATTACGTGATTGTTTTAGTGAGCTTGTTGCATAATATGGCAGCTAAATATTTGAGAGTGTTCTGGGAAATTAAAGTAAGTGTAAAATATGTAATTAGATTATAGTGCATATTAAACATGTATACTTCATATCACCAATTTCAAAAAGAAAAATTGCATATATCAGCATTGCTGCCTTTCCTTTCTATCTATATGAACCTTTTACGTGGGATTACAATCCACGTAAACTACATAGATGTTGAAGAGGGTGGGCTCAGGGGGGAGCCTTGGGGGATGCCACAGCTGGTGTGGGAGATGGTGATGAAGGTGGCTGAGAGGTCTAAGAGGATGCGGGCTGTAGTTTCACCTCGGTCCAGGAGATTACGGATGTCATCTGTTGTCGCAAGGAGAGCAGTCTCTGCTGTGGCTGCTTCTGAAGCCGGATAGGGAGGGGTCCAGGATGTGGCTGGTCTTGATGAATTTGGTGTGTTGGGCGTTGATGTCTTTTTCGATGACTTTGGCCAGGAAGCGGAGCGGAGAGATGGGTCTGTAGTTCTTATGGTCCAACATGTCTGCAGAAGGTTTCTTCAGCAGGGGGTTGATCTTTGTGTGTTTCCAGTCTTTGGGAAAGGTGGCAGTCTTGATGGAGCAGTTGACGGTGTGGCAGAGCTCGGGGCAATGGCATCGCTGGCACGCATAAAGATATGGTGGGGGCACAGGTTTAGGAGGCTCCAGAGGGGATGGTCTTCAGGATCCGTAGGCTGTCATCGGTGGTGAGGATGGACCAGTTGGTCAGGGTCGGTTGTGATCCAGAACCCTTGGGTGCGGTGGTTGTGGGTGGGGTTGGTGGGTCCATGGTTGTGAGGCTGTCATAGATGTCGGAGATCTTGCGGTGGAAGAAGGTAGCAAGGTTGTTGCAGAGGGCTTGTGTTGGGGGCTGTCCGCATAGTCAGTGCTGGGTTTGATTAATTCTTTGACCACAGTGAAAAGTTCTTTGTTGTTGTGTGCATTGGCGTTGATTAGTACTTGATTAGTTATTGTATGGTGGTTTTCTTCGTGGCGCTTTTATGAGGCGGTAGTGTGATATGACAGTGGTTTTGAGGGCTGCATGGTCTGCTGGGGTCTTGCTGCGCTTCCATCTTCTTTCAAATTGTCTGCAGGTGCATCTGGTCTGGACTTTTGGAGAGCGGGAGAGAACTAGCAGGCTTTCTCGTTAGTCTGTTTGCTGGGTGTTAGCGGAGTCAAAGATCCATCGGTGGAGTAGGCGTGTGTTGGACCTGGCTTTTTGACAGGGACATCCCCAAACTTTTTGCCTCCTTCCTCCTATTTTTTCCGACCTGTTGTTGTTGGCTTTTGACCTCTGAGCACTTTACCACTGCTAACCAGTGCTAAAGTGCATATGCTCTCTGTGTAAATTGTACTATTGATTGGTTTATCCATGATTGACTATTTAAGTTACCTGTAAGTCCCTAGTAGAGTGCACTACATGTGCCTAGGGCATGTAGATTAAATGCTACTAGTGGGCCTGCAGCACTGGTTGTGCCACCCACCTCAGTAGCCCCTTAACCTTGTCTCAGGCCTGCCATTGCAAGGCCTGTGTGTGCAGTTTCACTGCCACTTCGACTTGGCATTTAAAAGTACTTGCCAAGCCTAGAACTCCCCTTTTTCTACATATAAGTCATCCCTAATGTGTGCCCTAGGTAACCCCTAGAGCAGGGTGCTGTGTAGGTAAAAGGCAGGACATGTACCTGTGTAGTTATATGTCCTGGTAGTGTAAAACTCCTAAATTCGTTTTTACACTACTGTGAGGCCTGCTCCCTTCATAGGCTAACATTGGGGCTGCCCTCATACACTGTTGAAGTGGCAGCTACTGATCTGAAAGGAGCAGGAAGGTCATATTTAGTATGGCCAGAATGGTAATATAAAATCCTGCTGACTGGTGAAGTCGGATTTAATATTACTATTCTAGAAATGCCACTTTTAGAAAGTGAGCATTTCTTTGCACTAAAAACTTGTTGTGCCCTTCAATCCACGTCTGGCTAGGTTTAGTTGACAGCTCCATGTGCATTCACTCAGACACACCCCAAACACAGGGTACTCAGCCTCACTTGCATACATCTGCATTTTGAATGGGTCTTCCTGGGCTGGGAGGGTGGAGGGCCTGCCCTCACACAAAGGACTGCCACACCCCCTACTGGGACTCTGGCAGACAGGATTGAGCTGAAAGGGAACTTGTTGCATTTCTTAGAGACTCTTTGAAATCACCCCCACTTCAAAGGCACAACTTAGTATAAAACAGGGCCTCTGCCCTACCTCATCAGACACTTGCTGGAGAAGAAATCTGAACCAGAAACTACATCCTGCCAAGAAGAACTGCCTGGCTGCTCAAAGGACTCACCTGTCTGCTTTCTACAAAGGACTGCTGTCTTGCTGTTGCCCTGCTGCCTTGCTGAACTCTTGTCTGGCTGTGAAAGTGCTCTCCAAGGGCTTGGATAGAGCTTGCCTCCTGTTCCTTGAAGTCTCCGGACCAAAAAGACTTCTTCCTTTCACTTGGACGCTCCGTGCGCCGAAAATTTCGACGCACAGCTTGTTTCGCGGCGAGAAAAACGCCGCACACCGACGCTGATCGACGCGACGCCCTCGGGACGATCGAGACTTCGACGCACAACCTCGCAAGGACAAAGCCGCCCGACTTTCCAGGAGAAATCGACGCGACGCCTACCGTGAGTGCGAAACTTTGACGCACGGCCTCGCAAGGACAACGCCGCCCGACTTCCAAGGTGAAATCGACGCGACGCCTGCCGTGAGACCAAAATTTCGACGCACGGCCTCGCAAGGACAACGCCGCCCGACTTCCAAGGAGAAATCGACGCGACGCCTACCGTGAGATCGAAACTTCGACGCGCAGCCCCGCAGAACGACGCGCAGCCGGAAAATAAGCAGGAGAATCCACGCACAGACCCGGGACATCTGGTAATCCCCGCGATCCACGAAAAGAGACTGTCTGCGCGCCGGAAAACGACGCCCGACTTCCCCGCGTGGAAAAGAACGACGCAAGTCTGTGTGTGCTGAGAAGAAATCGACGCACACACCCCTTTTTCCACGCATCTCTTCTCCTGTGGCCCTCTGAGGAGATTTCCCACCAGAAACCAGGTACTCTGTGCTTGAAAGACACTTTATTGCTTTTTAAAGACTCAAAGACACTTAATATCACTTTTCAGTGATATCTTTACAAATTCGTACTGCAACTTTGATCGTTTTTGACCTACAATTACCCAGATAAATATTATATATTTTTCTAAATACTGTGTGATGTATTTTTGTAGTGTTATGCTATGGTGTTGTATGATTTATTGCACAAATGCTTTACACATTGCCTTCTAAGTTAAGCCTGACTGCTCGTGCCAAGCTACCGGAGGGTGAGCACAGGCTGATTTTGGATTGTGTGTGACTTACCCTGACTAGAGTGAGGGTTCTTGCTTGGACAGAGGGCAACCTAACTGCCAACCAAAAACCCCATTTCTAACATTGGTGATCAGCGGTGAGGATAGGACTTGTGTTTGTGCAGTGACATACAGTAGCTAAGTATTTCACTACCTACCCACAGTTGAAGGTCAACTTGATTTTTCATCTTTTCTGGCTCTTGGTTCTCTGATGTCCTCCTGGATATACTATTGATATTTTGGACTTTGGATTTTGGTTTTTGCTGATAAGATCTTATCAAAATGGGATTGTGTACCGACTCATTCTTTGTTCGTACTGACCACCTCACTAAGGCTGACCTAAGGAAGCTTTGCAGACAATGGGGCCTTCCTGTAGCAAGTAGATCTACTAAAGCGGAGATGCTCCATCACTACATAGTCTGGGGGGAGGAAAGATGGGCAGAGAGAGAGGCAGCAAGAAACCAAATGACTAAGTACCCCTCAGATGAGGAGGAAGACTACTCAGATGAGGAGGAAGGCTACTCAGAGTTGGACAGTGACCCAGAAATAGATGAATGGCTCCGAAGTCAAAGGCGACAGGAGCAACAATTAGAGGAGTATCTTGCAGAGGTTGAGGCAAAAAGACTTTTAGCCCTGGAAGAAGAAAAGATTGCAGCTCAAGAGCTGAGCTGTAAAGAGCTGAAACTGGAGGCCGGAAGGGCTGAGTCCAGTTCAGATGGTGGCAGCAAAAATCTTGCATCTAGTACTGCTGAAGAAGGGCACAAGCCCAGAGATGTGGTGCCCAACTTGAAGAAGGGAGTTGACACACCCCAGGCAGTTCAAGGGTATGAGGTAGTTCCCGTTATGCACAGGGTCCCTGAGAAGGATTGGGGAACTGGCACAGGGAGTCATATTCCTACTAGGGGGAGGGACACTTTACTGACTCTAGCAGAAAGTGACAGAGAAAAGGGTTCCCCCCTGGTGGACGTCCTGGATATAGAGTGTAGAGACATCCCAGAAGAGTTTGGGTTGAGTGTCAGGGACAGACAGATACTGTCTCACCAGTCTCAGGAGGGTGAAGTAGAGTGCTTTTCCAAGGTTGAGTTACTGGGTGGTTGGGTGAAGGGTACTGTGGTTAATACATGTGAAGGGCAGAGTGATGTAATTGCTGGAGAGCATATGTCTGGTCCTTATTTTCCAGAGCTACGCCAACACCAGGTGGAGTGTGAGTTCTCTGACCCCAGGGAACTTACAGTGGAGGCAGACTTTTGGGTGAGTACCAGAGAGTCTGAAGAGGCATTTGGGGGTGCTCCTGAAGGGAGTGGTCTAGGTGGTTCCCGACCAAGTGAGGTGGGAGAGGATTGTAGTGTCCCAGGTAGGTCTCAGAGCCTAACCTGTACCGTAGGGCCACCTTTTGAGGGAAGCCCCGCAGTGTCAGAAGAACTTGGGGGGATGACTGTAGACAGCATCCCAACAGTTCTGGTGTCTGGCAGTACCACTCCTAGTGAGGGGGTGCAGAAGTCCAGACATAGGGTTGAGAGGGGGTGGCAGACCCCAGTGGAGGATCTTGAAAGTCAGGGGTCAGCTCTGAGAGCAGAGCCCCCCAGGAATGACCCAGGTGAGACCGTTTCTGGTTTGGGGGAAACCCAGACTCTGCCAGATGGGCAGAGGTCGGGAGACCTGCGCCAATCAGACTCTTGTGTGGCCCTTGGGGACGGCGTGTCCCTTGTGGGGGGTGAGAGTGCCCCCCAGGAAGTCCTGGCATGCCAGGCAAAGATTCAACCTCAGGGTGGTGACTCTGGGTTGGATAACCGGGTTCAGAGGTTAAACTTTGACCTGGTGGGGGGTAGATGTGCCCCCCAGAAAGTCCTGGAATGCCAGGCAATGGCTCAACTTCAGGGTGGTGACTCTGGGTTGGCTTACCCGGTGAAGAGGTCAAACTCTGACCGGGTGGGAGGTAGGTGTGCCTCCCAAGAAGTCCTGCTGTGCCAGGCGATTGTCCAACCTCAGGGTGTTGACTCTGGGTTGGATGGTCAGGTTCAGAGGTCAAACTCTGACCTGGTGGGGGGTAGGTGTGCCCCCCAGAAAGTCCTGGTATACCAGGCAATGGTTCAACCTCAGGGTGGTGACCCTGGGTTGGAGAACCAGGCTCAGAGGTTAAACTCTGACCTGGTGGGAGGTAGGTGTGCCTCCCTGAAAGTCCTGGCCTGCCAGGCAATGGTTCAACCTCAGGGTGGTGACTCTGGGTTGGCTAACCAGGTTCAGGGGTTAAACTCTGACCTGGTGGGGGGTAGGTGTGCCCCCCAGAAAGTCCTGGCGTGCCAGGCAATTGTTCAACCTCAGGGTGGTGACTCTGGGTTGGATACCCAGGTTCAGAGGTTAAACTCTGACCTGGTGGGAGGTAGGTGAGCCTCCCAAGAAGCCCTGCTGTGCCAGGCAATTGTCCAACCTCAGGGTGTTGACTCTGGGTTGGATGACCAGGTTCAGAGGTTAAACTCTGACCTGGTGGGGGGTAGGGGTGCCCCCCAGAAAGTCCTGGCGTGCCAGGCAATTGCCCAACCTCAGGGTGGTGACCCTGGGTTGGGGAACCAGGCTCAGAGGTTAAACTCTGACCTGGTGGGAGGTAGGTGTGCCTCCCAGAAAGTCCTGGTGCGCCAGGCAATTGTTCAACTTCAGGGTGGTGACTCTGAGTTGAATGGCCCAGTTCAGAGGTTAAACTCTGACCTGGTGGAGGGTCAGTGTGCCCTCCAGGAAGTCCTGGCGTGCCAGGCAATTGTTCAACTTCAGGGTGGTGACTCTGAGTTGAATGGTCAGGTGCAGAGGTTAAACTCTGACCTGGTGGAGGGTCAGTGTGCCCTCCAGGAAGTCCTGGCGTGCCAGGCAATTGTTCAACTTCAGGGTGGCGACTCTGAGTTGAATGGTCAGGTGCCGAGGTTAAACTCTGACCTGGTGGGGGGTAGGTGTGCCTCCCAGAAAGTCCTGGTTTGCCAGGCAGTGATCCAGTCTGAGGGTACAGACCCTGGGCTGGAAGACCAGGTTCAGGGTGTCTCCCCGGACCTGGAGAGAGGGGCTACTGATAACAGTGCCCCTACCCTATTGTCTTCTGAGGAGGCCACTCCTAGTTGGAGGGTGCTGGACCCCAGAAGGGAGGGCAGGGGGAGGGAAGCCTCACCCCGGGCCCTAGTCCAACCTGAAGGTACAGACCCCAGGTTGGAGGGCCAGTTGCAGGTTAACAGCCCTGCACTGGTGGAGGAATGGTACAGGGCGACTTCTATAAGCACCCTGACCATGGTGGACTCTGGGGGTACCGCTCCAGGAGGGAGGGTACAGAGCCCCAGAGGGGAGGACCAGGTTCAGGCTGTCATCCCTGACCTGGTGGAAGGGAGAGTGGTTAAAGGGTGCCCAGCACCTGGGGCTACCGCCCCCCACTCTCCACAGCCACAGTGGTGGGAGAGCTTTGAGAGGCCTGGGGCCTGGCTCTCATCCCTGACAACTGTCAGTAACCACAGTGGCTTGCTGTCCGGGTGGACAGAGTTATCCCTGGGGAGGGGACAAGTGTCACACCCCGGGGATAGAATGGGCAACACCACTGTGTTGGTCCTGGTGGTACTATCCTGCTCCTGGGATACATCTGTGAGCAATGTAAGGTTAGGTGCTGCACAGATGGGATCCGCAGGAAAGGAGAAAGGTTCCCCATGGATGGGCTTAGTGGGCCCTGAGAGTATGGACAGAGGGATCCAATTGGAGTCAGGAAGGCGAAGAACTGGAGCATGCCCCTGCTGTTGTGGGCCTGGGTCCTTGTTCTGTCGCCTCAAACAGGGAAGTACATCAGGATAGTGATTGTTCTCCCCTGGCTTTAGGCTGGTAGGGGGTCATGTTGGACCTGGCTTTTTGACAGGGACATCCCCAAACTTTTTGCCTCCTTCCTCCTATTTTTTCCGACCTGTTGTTGTTGGCTTTTGACCTCTGAGCACTTTACCACTGCTAACCAGTGCTAAAGTGCATATGCTCTCTGTGTAAATTGTACTATTGATTGGTTTATCCATGATTGACTATTTAAGTTACCTGTAAGTCCCTAGTAGAGTGCACTACATGTGCCTAGGGCATGTAGATTAAATGCTACTAGTGGGCCTGCAGCACTGGTTGTGCCACCCACCTCAGTAGCCCCTTAACCTTGTCTCAGGCCTGCCATTGCAAGGCCTGTGTGTGCAGTTTCACTGCCACTTCGACTTGGCATTTAAAAGTACTTGCCAAGCCTAGAACTCCCCTTTTTCTACATATAAGTCATCCCTAATGTGTGCCCTAGCTAACCCCTAGAGCAGGGTGCTGTGTAGGTAAAAGGCAGGACATGTACCTGTGTAGTTATATGTCCTGGTAGTGTAAAACTCCTAAATTCGTTTTTACACTACTGTGAGGCCTGCTCCCTTCATAGGCTAACATTGGGGCTGCCCTCATACACTGTTGAAGTGGCAGCTACTGATCTGAAAGGAGCAGGAAGGTCATATTTAGTATGGCCAGAATGGTAATATAAAATCCTGCTGACTGGTGAAGTCGGATTTAATATTACTATTCTAGAAATGCCACTTTTAGAAAGTGAGCATTTCTTTGCACTAAAAACTTGTTGTGCCCTTCAATCCACGTCTGGCTAGGTTTAGTTGACAGCTCCTTGTGCATTCACTCAGACAAACCCCAAACACAGGGTACTCAGCCTCACTTGCATACATCTGCATTTTGAATGGGTCTTCCTGGGCTGGGAGGGTGGAGGGCCTGCCCTCACACAAAGGACTGCCACACCCCCTACTGGGACTCTGGCAGACAGGATTGAGCTGAAAGGGAACTTGTTGCATTTCTTAGAGACTCTTTGAAATCACCCCCACTTCAAAGGCACAACTTAGTATAAAACAGGGCCTCTGCCCTACCTCATCAGACACTTGCTGGAGAAGAAACCTGAACCAGAAACTACATCCTGCCAAGAAGAACTGCCTGGCTGCTCAAAGGACTCACCTGTCTGCTTTCTACAAAGGACTGCTGTCTTGCTGTTGCCCTGCTGCCTTGCTGAACTCTTGTCTGGCTGTGAAAGTGCTCTCCAAGGGCTTGGATAGAGCTTGCCTCCTGTTCCTTGAAGTCTCAGGACCAAAAAGACTTCTTCCTTTCACTTGGACGCTCCGTGCGCCGAAAATTTCGACGCACAGCTTGTTTCGCGGCGAGAAAAACGCCGCACACCGACGCTGATCGACGCGACGCCCTCGGGACGATCGAGACTTCGACGCACAACCTCGCAAGGACAAAGCCGCCCGACTTTCCAGGAGAAATCGATGCGACGCCTACCGTGAGTGCGAAACTTTGACGCACGGCCTCGCAAGGACAACGCCGCCCGACTTCCAAGGTGAAATCGACACGACGCCTGCCGTGAGACCAAAATTTCGACGCACGGCCTCGCAAGGACAACGCCGCCCGACTTCCAAGGAGAAATCGACGCGACGCCTACCGTGAGATCGAAACTTCGACGCGCAGCCCCGCAGAACGACGCGCAGCCGGAAAATAAGCAGGAGAATCCACGCACAGACCCGGGACATCTGGTAATCCCCGCGATCCACGAAAAGAGACTGTCTGCGCGCCGGAAAACGACGCCCGACTTCCCCGCGTGGAAAAGAACGACGCAAGTCTGTGTGTGCTGAGAAGAAATCGACGCACACACCCCTTTTTCCACGCATCTCTTCTCCTGTGGCCCTCTGAGGAGATTTCCCACCAGAAACCAGGTACTCTGTGCTTGAAAGACACTTTATTGCTTTTTAAAGACTCAAAGACACTTAATATCACTTTTCAGTGATATCTTTACAAATTCGTACTGCAACTTTGATCGTTTTTAACCTACAATTACCCAGATAAATATTATATATTTTTCTAAATACTGTGTGATGTATTTTTGTAGTGTTATGCTATGGTGTTGTATGATTTATTGCACAAATGCTTTACACATTGCCTTCTAAGTTAAGCCTGACTGCTCGTGCCAAGCTACCGGAGGGTGAGCACAGGCTGATTTTGGATTGTGTGTGACTTACCCTGACTAGAGTGAGGGTTCTTGCTTGGACAGAGGGCAACCTAACTGCCAACCAAAAACCCCATTTCTAACAGCGTGCATATGTGGTGGGGTCCGGCAGTGCTTAATTTGTAAATAAAAAGCTGCCGGTGTCGAAAGGCCTCCTTTTAAACACGCAGCTGCTGCAATTAAATGTGCGAGCATGGAATGCTGAGTAAGAGTAATCCTGAAGCCATATCTGGCCTCTTTAATCCATTTAAAGCCACTCCCTGCCCATTCAGCTCACACCTGCAGCTTTCTGCTTTTCCTCATTGTGACGCTTTTTCATTTTTCTCTTCCTCCGTCTTTCCAAAACTTGTCTTTTGCTTGCAGTAAATGCTGGAGGCAGAAGACTAAGCGCCAGCCCTAAAAAATAAGTGCTGGTTCTCAGCACCGGAAACAACAAGCACAAATTAAGCACTGGTGTCCGGTATGTTGCGGAGAGTGGTGGCAAGTTGGTCTTCGGTGTCCTCGTTGAAGCTTCTGTCTGGGTGGCCGAGGGCGTTGTGTTGGTGAGCGGCATATAAGTATTAATCAATTGTAGCTCAGGGTTTGTGATATAAACATTAATGAAGATGTGTGAGCTTGAAATGTATTAAGATTCTGACTATGAGTATAGTGTTCCAAAGTATATTATTTGAAGTGTAAAAACAAATCATCTAAATAATGTGGAATTAATAATATACAAAAAAAATGTGGTCACACTAATTGAATTTCATGCCCACACTGGTGTATGGAATGTGTTGATAAATGTAAGGAAATGCCTCCTTGGCATGGTTACCCCCTGACTTTTTGCCTTTTGCTGATGCCAAGTTATGATTGAAAGTGTGCTGGGACCCAGCTAACCCGGCCCCAGCACCAGTGTTCTTTCCCTAAACTGTATCTTTGCTTCCACAATTGGCACAGCCCTGGCACTCAGATAAGTCCCTCGTAAATGGTACCCCTGGTACCAAAGGCCTGATGCCAGGGAAGGTCTCTAAGGGCTGCAGCATGTCTTATGCCACCCTGGGGACCCCTCACTCAGCACATGCACACTGCCTCACAGCTTGTGTGTGCTGGTGGGGAGAAAATGACTAAGTCGACATGGCACTCCCCTCAAAGTGTCATGTCATCCTCACACTGCCTGTGGCATAGGTAAGTCACCCCTCTAGCAGGCCTTACAGCCCTAAGGCAGGGTGCACTATACCACAGACGAGGGCATATGTGCATGAGCACTATGCCCCTACAGTGTCTAAGCAAAACCTTAGACATTGTAAGTGCCGGGTAGCCATAAGAGTATATGGTCTGCGAGTTTGTCAAACATGAATTCCACAGTTCCATAATGGCTACATTGAAATCTGGGAAGTTTGGTATCAAACCTCTCAGCACAATAAATGCACACTGATTCCAGTGTGGAATTTATTGTAAAATGCACCAGAGGGCATTTTAGAGATGCCCCCTGAATACCAATCCTGCCAGCCTGCCACAACCAGACGAGTTGCTGGCCACATGGGGAGAGTGCCTTTGTCACTCTGTGGCCAGGAACAAAGCTTGTACTGGGTGGAGGTGCTTCTCACCTCCCCCTGCAGGAACTGTAACACCTGGCAGGGAGCCTGAAAGGCTCATCCCTTTTGTTAGAGCGCCACAGGGCATCCCAGCTAGTAAAGATGCCCGCCCCTCCAGCCACTGCCCCCACTTTTGGCGGCAAGGCTGGAGGAGATAATTAGAAAAACAAGGAGGAGCCACCCACCAGTCAGGACAGCCCCTAAGGTGCCCTGAGCTGAGGTGACCCCTGCCTTCCTTTAGAAATCCACCATCTTAAATTTGGAGGATTCCCCCAACAGGATTAGGGATGTGCCCCCCTCCCCTTAGGGAGGAGGCACAAAGAGGGTGTAGCCACCTCCTGGACAGAAGCCATTGGCTACTGCCTCCCAGACCTAAACACACCCCTAAATTTAGTATTTAGAGGCACCTAGAACCCAGGAAATCTGATTCCTGCAACCTGAACTAAGAAGAAGGACTGCTGACCTGAAAGCCCTGCAGAGACGACGGAGACGACAACTGCTTTGGCCCCAGCCCTACTGGCCTGTCTCCTGACTGGAAAACCTGCAACAGCGACGCATCCAACAGGGACCAGCGACCTCTGAAGCCTCAGAGGACTGCCCTGAACCTAAGGACCAAGAAACTCAAGTGAGCAGAGGCTCTGCTCAACAAACAGCAACAATATTGCAACTTTTCTGCATCTTTCAAAGACCTCACTCTTCCCGCCGGATGCGTGAGACTTCACCCTCTGCACCCGACGCCCCCAGCTCGAGATTCAGAGAACCAACACTACAGGGAGGACTCCCAGGCAACTGCGACCTCGTGAGTAGCCCAAGACGAGCCCCCTGGACCCCCACAGCGATGCATGCAAAGAGAATCCAGAGGCTCCCCCTGACCACGACTGCCTGTAACAAGGGACCGACGCCTGGACCAAGCACTGCACCCGCAGCCCCCAGGACCAGAAGGAACCGAACCTCAGTGCAGGAGTGACCCCCAGACGACCCTCTGCCTAGCCCAGTTGGTGGCTGGCCCGAGAAGTCCCCCTGTGCCCTGCCTGCACCGCTAGAGTGAACCCCGGGTCCCTCCATTGAATCCTATACAAAACCCGACGCCTGCTTTGCACACTGCACCCGGCCGCCCCTGTGCAGCTGAGGGTGTGTTTTGTGTGCCTACAAAACCCCCCTGGTCTGCCCTCCGAAGACTTCATAGGCGCCTATGTGTTTTGGGCACCTCTTTGACCTCTGCCCCTGACTGGCCCTGAGCTGCTGGTGTGGTAACTTTGGGGTTGCCTTGAACCCCCAACGGTGGGCTGCCTATGCCCAGGAACTGAGACTTGTAAGTGTTTTACTTACCTCACAATCTAACCAATACTTACCTCCCCCAGGACCTGTGGATTTTTGCACTGTGTCCACTTTTAAAATAGCTTATTGCCATTTTAACAAAAACTGTATATGTTATTGCTCTAATTCAAAGTTCCTAACTTACCTGTGTGGAGTAACTTGCATTTTATGTATTTACTTCAAATCTTGAACTTGTGGTTCTAAAAATAAATTAAGAACATATATTTTTCTATATAAAAACCTATTGGCCTGGAGTTAAGTCTTTGAGTGTGTGTTCCTTATTTATTGCCTGTGTGTGTACAACAAATGCTTAACACTACCCTCTGATAAGCCTACTGCTCGACCACACTACCACAAAGAGCATTAGAATTATCTAATTTTGCCACTACCTTATCTCTAAGGGGAACTATTGGACTCTATGCACACTATCTCTTATTTTGAGATATTATATACAGAGCCAACTTCCTACAATAAATGATGTCAGATAAGGTCTATTTTGTGATTTTGAATTTCAAGTGGCCTAACCTTGCTGACAATAAATAGGCCCAACTCCTTGGTGATTACTTGTAGAATGTTAGCATTTTTCTGTATTAGCCCTGGGTGCCTTCAGCCTGTCTCTGACCGCTTGTCTGTGGTGGGTGACAGGTGGGCTTTGTATATTCCCTCTAGACAGTCATACACAATGTGAGCTTAGGTGTAACTTGATGGGCCCTGGTGGGCCATCCTGACAGGATGGGAGGAAGGAGCTGGCCACAGCTTTACACTTACACCTGAGTAGGCTGTGTTCTGTCCTTACACAGAGGGCTGCATACCTACCCCACCCCCCCTTTAGTGAGTCTGGAGCAAAGGCAGGAAGGGAGGACATCTGTGCCCTTCAAAGTCTTCTTTGAAGTCTCCCCCACTTTAAAGGCATCACTGGGTAGAACAAATGGACCTCAGGCCCTACCAATTAAGTACACTTCTGGACCTGTGGATACCCTGCCATTACTTCTAAAAGGACTGCTCCTCTTCAGGATTGCAGCTCTGGAACAACTGCTGCCTGGTTGGTTGTGCTGAACTGCTGCCCTCCTTGCCTGATTGAGAAGGACTAGACATGCAACTCTCCAATCGAGAACCCAGAGTGACCCCAAGGGTCAGTTAATTGGTCTTGTGATCTGAAGCCTCAGGGGCATAAACGACTTCCAACCCACTCAACTCTACAACTAGATTCTGCCAGCTGTGGGTATGACCTGCCGAAAGTGCTACGCCAGTCCTGGACCCTTAGAGGTAGATCTTCAGGTGTTGCTTTAGCAGAACCACTGCATCTCCATCATTGCGTGAACAGAACCTGGTGCATCACATTAGGAACCAGCGCTGCAGTGTTTCCATTGGTGAAAGATTCCTGAATCTTCATCGATGACAGCTTTGACAATTACGCCAAACTCTGGATCGCAGCCCCTGCACTCGTCGGATCAGCGCTTTGCATTGACACAGCCCACACCTGAACTCCTTTGCAGGTCGGCTATGACGCATCACCAATGCTGCGTGGGGAACTTCGACGCATCTCATCATCTGTGTGGGGGGAGATCCTTGCCGACATGGTTCAAAACCAGCGCAACACTCCCACACTAGTATTTAAGGTACTTTGGCTCAGCAGGTCCAACTGGGTCTATGTAGCCTGCCCTCACTCCATCAGAGTCAGCCTGAATTTTTGACTTTGTCCCGGTCTGGCGCAACCAGACAGTCCCTGTTGGCACTTTTTGTTTCTAAGCGCTTTTCTATAGTTTATTCTTTAAAAGTCATGCCTCAAGTTCTACTTGTTGGAGTTTTATTGTTTTGGTCTTGTTTTATTTATTAAATTAACTTATACTATTCTAACCAGGTGTGGTGGCATCAGTTTGTGTGGTGTTTTCACTGTTTTACTATTTAAAGTGTTGCACCAATACTTTACACAGTGCCTCTTAAATTAAACCTGACTGCTCCCTGCCAAGCTACCAGATGCTGAGCACAGGTTAATGTAGGGTGTGTTTGTGAGTTATCTTGACTAGGATTGTGGTTACTGTTTGATCAGGGTGCATACCTTTGTCAACCAGAATCTCAATTTCTTACAGATTGTTAATAACAAGCAACAGAGAAATGTTATGGCTCAGCTGCTAACATAGAAAACATATTTTGGTTTAAGTAACTCAGAGGGCGACCAGAGTACATTCATGCACAAACAAACACAGACACAACACACACACACACACACACACACATCCACACATGCACACACACACCTGCACAGTAACCATAATGTTGTATTAGAACTATCAGTCTCCACAATCTTGATGTTGTAGTCATCTCAACTAGGCTATTAATTGGACAGTAGAAATATCAAAGGAAGAGCTTATTAAATATTTATTAGACATAAACCAGTGGTTACGTTTGTCCAGCTCCTTAGTGTTGAGGTACACATTTAAACAGTATTCCTATCAAAATATACAACTCTGGGTTAATTAAATCCACTGCTGGACTGCAAACCAGTACTTTCAAAATGTTCAGACCAGCCACCGTTGCAGTAGCTTCAGCTAGAATGGGGACAGTGGGGTTCATGGTTAGGTCAAGGCAGCCCATTAAGCTCTGAAAGCAGCCCCTACCCCACCCTCCATTTTCTGTTGGGCTGCATGAGTAACCATTGAGGCCCTGATTAAATCTATTGGAGTAATGTGGGCTGTTTCTTTCTGGTACAATATCTATGATGACAATATGAAGGAGCTTACAACATTTTAATGCCTATGTTTACATTAAAAAAGGAAATGTAAGTGTTGTAAGTTCATTTTATCTATAACTGCAGCTGTTCAGAGCTTCAGTCCCTTCCCTCTGCTCAAACATACCAACAAATAAACACTCTGGGGCAAGAGTATAACATTGAACAGCTCTGTAACATTTCCATTTCTGAATGAATTTGCAAACTCAGTGAGCAGAAGTGTAGATATTAATCACAATTTTATCAATCCCTTATTATTGAAATTAACATGATAGGTGAACATTTTACTGACAACTTAATATTTTAAACTAAAAAAACACTGACATTCATCAGTTATGGTTATCTATAGTAACTATGACTCAAGCCCTAAAGTAACGATAACTTGGGCCCTCACTATGCACTGCTAATTACCTCACATATTACATCACTCATGACGTTCTATGACACCAGTGATGACATTGCAGCAATGACTGAAATGACATCATTGATGACAACTGTGCATGGCGGAGGCACAAGTTATAGTTACTTTAGGGCACGATTTATAGTTACTAGATGTAACTATAAGTGGTAAACTATAGTGATATGTATTTATCACCTAGTGGTGGCCACCACTAGGGAGTTATAGTTAGGGCCATGATTCCAAGAAAAAGTGTTTTTGACTTGCCTATATCTTTGGCACGATTTGACGAATCTTCATAATTTAAAAAAAAAAGTGTGCCAGTGATTCTTGCTGCGCACGGAAAGTTTTGGGGTGATCTGTCAAGCGGGGCTGAATAAAAAGGGGGGGGTCTAAAAAGTTGGGTTCCCCATGTTAATTCCCCTAGGACCTTTACACGTGACTACAGCCCAAAACACTGGATGGAATTACACCAAATTTGTCAGAAAGCTAGCTTTCTGTACACAGATTATGCATTTGCTTATTTGGTTTAAATCCATTCAGTAGTTTTTGAGATATTAAAGGGAAAATACATTTGCATATCTAGGGCCGCGGATCCTTCGCAATGTATTCGCAAATAAGGAAGTGCTTCTGCAGGTAAACGCCCATCTCTGTCAAATAGCTCTCACTTGCAGACAGAGAAGATTTCATTTGTCTTCCCCACACGCAAATATGCGTGCGGGAAGACAGATAAAAACATAGCTCCTGCAAGCAGGGAGCTTCTATTAAATCCAGCTCCCTGCTTGGGGGAGCAATGCCGACTCCCACAGGACGTGGTCTTATCACTCCCCCTCTCTCCTTCTCTCTCTCTCTATCTCTTTCTCTCTCTCTCTTCCATTGCATAATGGGATGAAAAAGAGAGAGAGTGGTCTCTCCATGCAATGACTTCAAATCATCAAACTAGCAAGATGTTTGGTATGAATATTATAGTTATGTTTGGATGCAGAGCGGAACAGAGTCACTTCTGGCCTAATGATCAAGGTCTTTTGCTGTGACTCATTGCCTGAAGGTTCAAATCCTAGTGTCACTTGGCAGTGGGTTTGTTTATTTACTAGTATTTTGACTGTTAAACCTTCCTAGTGATGGAACATTCATGTTTCTCTCCTATCATGTGTGGGTTGACTGTCATAGACATGTCTAGAAGCATCACAGTAAGGAGTCACCTATGGCCTAAAGCTTAAGGCCACAGACCCTCACACTGAAAGTTGAGGGATTTGCTCCAGGTGGTCATTTTCCTTCTTTAATACTTTTTAAACTTTAAAAGTGTAGGGTTCATTCTGAAAGGTGATGTCACTCTTTTTAATTGATAAATACATTTTTCTTTTCAATTTGTCCAGAAATATATCATTGTATGTATATAATTCATCAAAGCCTAAAAAATCTCTATCTTTCTCCCACTCTCTCTCTCAATTTCTTACTTTCAATCGCTTTCTCCCACTCACACAACCACCCAGACCCTTACGCAGCCACTCACCCACTCAAACTCTCATTCACCAACTCACAGACCCACTGAGAGTCTCACCCACCCACTCAGAGTCCCAGTCAGACAGTCATGCACCCACTCGCAGACCCACACAGACCCTTACGTACCCACTCAAAGAACCCACTCAGACACTCATGCACCCATTCACAGAACTACTCATACCCTCACATACCCACTCACAGACCCACTCAGATACTGACACACCTACTCACAGACCCATCAGACACTGACAGAACCACTCAGGCCATCACATCGATTCACAGAACCACTCTCACACCCAGAGAGACACTGTCACAACCACAAACACCCCCTCTGACACCTATTCTCACACCTAGATAGAAAGTCCCTTCTGCTGTGCATGGCACGGAGTTGGGTGGTTATAGGAGGTTGCCTGCAGGGTCTGGCGGCAGTGCTAGGCACTGCGGCCAACCCCTGTCATGGAGGGCCTTTGGCCGTGCGCAGCGAAGGTTGGATTTACATATAGTAATTAAAATGACTTTATGTTAAAAAACATAGAAATTCACTGACAAATTCACTGAAAAATCAAATGCTATAGGGGCGTTATAGTTAGGTTCTGAATTTGCTCATACAAAACCATTGAAATTCAGCAGTTATAGTTAGAGTTACTTTAAGTAACTATAACGCCACCCTCACCATCACTGCTAATTACCGAATTATTACAGTAATCATGACAACTTATATAACATAATTTAAAATATCAATGAAGCATTAGCAGTCAAATTAATGAAGAAAAAACTGTGCATGGTGAGGGGGCGAGATATAGTTAGCTTAGGGCCCAAGTTATAGTTACTTGAAATAACACTAACTATAACTGCTGAATTTCTATGGTTTTGAACAAGTAAATTCAGAACCTAACTATAACGTCCCAGTAATCTGTGTTTTTTTTCAGTGAATCTATAAATATATATATTTTTTTTTAACTCACTGGCGGTCACCAGTATGTAGCTATAGTTAGGACTTTCAGTTCACATATAGCTTTATTCGGTTACCATCAACCATAAAAGCAAAACTATCACTCGAATACAAAAGTTATAATAAAAAGAGAAAAAAACATAAATATCACACATTCAACATATATATAAATATATATATATATATATTTTTAAAAGGAAGATAAAACATAGGTACTTGAAATCATAAGGATACTTTCCCTCAAGGTGTACTTGACCCCCTAGACCCTATCATTCGGCCCAAAAGGCAGTCACTAAGATCGTGAGATCTTGTTTCAGTCTTAAATGAATAATTAAAGCTAAAGACTAAAACAAATCATTAAAATTTGTCATTTTTTTAAAAGCGATTACGTATATGCCATGCGGCTGCAATATACTTGCTGACCGCACAGAATAAAGACGTGGAAGTATCCCTCATCATAATCCTTAAGGCAGCCATACAATGTCTCATCCCCATAATTCTGCACACTGGTCTTAGCCACTTCCGTCGAGCAATCGTATATGCTGGGCATATAAACATGAAATGTACAGTGGATTCTGGAGTACAATTGCAGCTGGGACATAGATCAGTACTTTGGGCAGAATTCCGAGTACTACCATAAGATTTGAGAGATAAGCAGCCATATCTAAACTGGATATACCGACTTTTGCTTAGTGGATCAAGAATCAGAACCATAAATGGTTCAAAGTACGGATACCGCTAAAAATCTAAAAATTGAAAGGTCAATCTGCCATATGATAAACACAGCAGATAATTTTCCCTGGCATACGTCCAATAAACAGTTTTCAAATGTTTTTTTCTGATCTTTCCTTAGACTGTCAGGATGGCTCCAAAAATTACTGAGACCCAAGCTAAGGAACCATTTTGAGATGTGCTTAAACCAAGGAATGGTGAGTACATTTGATCTGTATAAGATGTCTTGGATAGACTCCTTGTATGAAATTAATTCTGGGGTGGTCCACACACGAACCCAGAAGAGCAAAGGTCGTAGAGCAATTACATCTGAGATACATGAGAGACCAAGGTCCCAGAACATTGGCAGCAGTGGGGTATTTCGAGGACATGCCAAGAGTGACCTTACAAAGTGGTTTTCCCCCACTACAAGCTTGCCAACATTCGAGGACCCCCAGATTTCAGCCCCGTAGACCGCAGCACTCTGTGCCTTCGCCCAATAGATTTTAATGGCTGGGGTGACCACTCTCTCAGAAGTAGACTTGTGAAAGCGTAGAGTAGCCCCAGATCTGCAAACCAGGAGAGCTAGGCTTTTGTCAATCTGGTCCTCCCAGAGCAAGTTATTACTGAGTTAGGACTTTGTTTCCATAGGAAAAGTGTTTTGGTTTGGTCATAATTTTGGTGCCATTTGAAGAATCCTCATGAAAAAAGTGCTCTCCTCTGTCTAGTTGTGCATGGAACGTTTTTGTGGTGATTCATCAAGTGGATGCGGAGAAAAAGGAGGGGTCAAAAAACTGTGTGTTTCCAATGCTATTTCCCATAGAGATTTAGGACAGGATTACAGCCCAAAACACTGAATGGAATTACACCAAATTTGGCAGAAAGCTAGATTTTGGCCCAGAAAAATCTCCTTTTGTGATTTGGTGCAAATTCATTCAGTAGTTTTTTAAAATATTAACACAAAAAGAAATATAGAAGTGAAGGGACGTGGATCCTGAGCAGATTGGCTGCCTGCACTTCAACCGGGAAGTTTTGGCAGCCATTTGGCACTTTGCACGAGTGCCAATAAAAGTAAAAAAAAAAGAGAAGAGGGCAAGGTAGGAATACCATGGTGCCCTTAGAACTGGGTCCCGCCGGGGCAAAAAAAACCTGTAAAAAAGTTTTTGCTGCAAAAATTGTGGAGGATCCACAAATCTTGGCAAAAATTGAAAAGAAATCAAGAGTGGTCTCCCACTCTTATTTGAGGTTCAGCACTGTGTGGACCAGGTCCCGGGAGCAAATGTCTATAATTAAATTGATGAGAGGGGGGGTGCATGCAGCCCGCCTACCCATGATCGATTTCGGCCCCAGGGACCGCCACCACGTTTTGGGGGGCGAGTCGTCACCCTCCCATGCTGTTTACAGCCCGGACACCCCCACCTCACAGGGGCACAGCCTATCTATCAAAGGATAGGGGGCCTTGTGGACCTACCTCCTGGGCCCTCTTCCGTCCCTGGGACCAGTACCTCTCCAATGCCAGGCCAACGTGAAATAAGGAATGAGGAGGCCGGTGGCTCCCCCTCCCAGGCCGTTTTTGCTTCTGGGGACCACCACCTCCCCGGGGCCAGCCTTTTCAAACAGAGAGGTGGAAGGCCGCATGGCCCCCCCTCTCCTGGAGCAGTTATTGGCCCTGGGGACCGCCACGCCCCAGGGTCGGCTGCCTATGTCCTGAGAGGCCCACCCTTGGGACATAGATGCTTGCTTTTGCTAGGCTGGAGTTTGACAGCTCCGGCCAAGCGAGAGCAAACAGAAAGTCTGCTCCCAGCGGGCAGGAGCAGGAAAACTGCTCCCGCCCGCTGGAAGCAGACTTTTCATCTGTTTCCCTGCCCACTGTTAGGGAAACAGATGAAACAGATGAAAAAATTGTTGCTACATGCAGGGAGCAGCATTTTTGCTTCTCCCTATGTGTTGGAGCAACGCCGGCTCCTGCCGGAGGTGAGGAGCTAACAGGGACCACAGGTGCCTTAAAGCTCCCCCTGAGGCCCCCAACATAGCACACTGGGTGCCTTGGGTGGTGCCTGGACACCCAGCATGAAGTGGTTGGGCCCCAGGGGATGGGGTCTCCAGGACTGAAATTGGCCCGGAAAGGGAGCTGCATGGCCCCCTCCCCCTTGCACTAATTGACCAAGCCCCAGTGTATGGGGTCCCTGGGGCCAAAATCAGTCCAGAGAGGGGGGGTGCCATCACCCCCTCTCCCATACTCTAATTGGCAAGTCCAGAGGGATGGGGTCCCCAGGGCCAAAATTGGTCCAGGGAGGAGAGGGGCCAAGTGGCGCCCCTTCTTTTTTACTAATTGGTTAATTTTACTAATTAGTCAAAATCAACCTAGGGAGGGGGGCTGCATGCTCCCCTTCCTATTTACTAATTGGCCAGGCCTCAGGGATGGGGTACCAGTGGCCAAAATCGGGCCAGGGAGGGGGACTGCATGGCCCATCTCCCCCTTGCAGTAAATGCCTAGATCTGGGAAATTAGGTCCCAGGGGTCAAAATCAGCCTGAGGGAGAGGCCTTGTGGTCCACCTCCCCTTTTTGGAATGGACTGGGCAGTGGGGTTGTAGTACCAAGGGCCAAAATCGCCCCAGGGAGGGGGGCTGCATTGCCCTTCTCCCCTTTTAGTAATTGAGTGTGTCCCGGGGGATGAGGTGCCCGGGGTCATAATTTGCTGCATCCCCCCCCCCCAGGTTTCTTGCATAGGGGTAGGTACCTCTGGGGGTTGCACCCAGGCCCTGCTGCCGACCCAGTGCCACGCACAGCCAAAGACCATGCATGGAGTGGGGTCGGTGACTATGGCCGTGTGGCTTTGTATGGCATGGGATTTGGTGCTTTTTGAGGGCTGGGTGAAGGGCCTGGCCGCAGGCCGAACTCCATGTTTGGCACAGGGGTGGATGCCTAAGGGGGTTGGCTGCAGGGCCTGGCTGCAGGCCAGCCATCGACTGTGGGTGTGTTGGATTAACATAAGGTAACTAAATATTACTTAAGGTTAAAAAAAATCCTAGACATTCACTGAAAAAAACTAAGGTTATAGGGGAAATAGAATTAAAAAACCTTAGAAATTCACAGACAAAAACAAAGGTTACAGGAACGCTACATTAATTTTACAAGCTCAAAACCATAGAAATTCAATAGTTATAGTTCTACTTATCTCAAGAAACTATAACTCATGCTGTAAGGTAGCTATAACTCGCACCTCTGCCATGCACAGTTTCCATTCACTAATTTTATTGCAAATGTTGAAGTTATAGTATGAATGATGTCATAGAAGATGTCATTACTTATATAATATGCAGGGTAAGTAGCAGTGCATGGTGAGGGCAATCAAGTAACTTCAGGCCACTAGCTATAGTTTTTTAACATAAGTATAACTATAACTATATATGCTGAATTTCTATGGTTTTGTATTGGTAAAATTTTAACCTAACTATAACACCCCTGTAACCATTGTTTTTGTCAGTGAACATATGTATATATATATATATAGAGCACTAAGTCTGAAAAAAGTAATGTTTTGATTAATCACATATTTGGGTAAGCCATCTTCTTTTAGTTCAAATTATGTAGTTTCCAAAGTACACTACAAAATTGCAGTTATAGTCCACAAATGCTGTGTCATGCTCCTATGCTCCATCCTCACATCACTGATTTAACACGATGCCTTTCTGCAATGTTAACCGAGTTTTATTCAAATTACTCTGCTCCCTTCCAAATATATACATAGAAATTGGACCATCCCATTTTAAATACTTTACAAACAAGCATTGTCAAAGCCAATAGGTTTAACCTTTGCATGAGCTATTGGCTTTGCCAGTGTCTTTTAGCCACGTGGAGGGCAGTGGGGCTGCTGTGCACTATGGCTAAAAGTTAAAAAAGTGAATCCCTCCTGCCAGTTTACTGCCTCTGTTAGGTGCATCCTCGGCTCCTTATAGAATACATTGCGTTGCATCTAAAAACTATGGGGCAGCAATAGCATCCCCTAGCGCCACCTGAGCATCACTTTTTGTGATGCTCCAGTGGCGCTAATCACTGTTCCGCATTCTGCAGCATACATAGAAGTGCCAAATAGATTGTTTATATCTAGGAAGGGACACCTTCCTGCACATCAACAATCTATCCCCTCAACGCAGACACCCTTGCACCATGGTACAAAGGATGCCTGTCGTTGGCGCAGGCAGCTTAATTTAACGCTGGCACAGGGGGAAACGCAGGTCTGTGCCATATTCCTGTAAATACGGCGCATCCTTGCATTTCAAAAGTGGCACAGTGCGGTGCTATTTTTGGCGCATCGTTGCTCCACTTTGGCTTAAATCAGGGCATATGTTTACTCTTAGGATAATTAAAGGACGTAGAAACCTTAAACAGGTAACAAGTTCATTATCAGTACAAAGTATACAACAAGTCTTCACCTCCGATATGCAGAATTACCAGCGGCGGCTCCTCTGCAATGGCGAAAAACATTCGCTCCACTTGCTAAGAGCCAGCAGCTGAAAAATAGAATGATATTTTATTATTGTTTTATTTTTCAGCTGCTGGCTCAGCCAGCGTGTGCAGGGAGCGGGGGGGCTAGGCTATGAGAAGGGGAGGAGGAGTGGAGTGTACTTAAGTGTGCATGTCAGTTTGGCCGGCCGTCTTATGCCAGCTAAACTGACAAGCGCACTTAGGTTTCTCCAACCCGGCTTTGCTGCACAGCCAGTTTGGAGAAACAGCACAGACTCCAATGCACTGTCTGAATGGCAGACCAAGCCGCTTAGACCAATCCTGGTGCTGCTCTCATGCTAGGTATAGCATAAAGAGCAGAACCAGGATTGCGTGGGGAGCATGTGCTGGTGTCCCAGAGACTGCTGGGACATCATCAGGAGTGGAAGAGGAGCGAGGCGGCCGGCAGCGGGAGGGCAGGTATGTTCCCTGTCCCCCCGCCTCCTCCTTGAGATTTGCAGCGGATGCAACTGAGAATTACAGCTGTTGACTGATGCTGTTAACGAAAGGAAACCACATACATATTCATTTACAGAAAACTAGTGATGTATTGTGACTGATATTCGTGTATGCCATGCAGAGATAATGAAAAGAATTACTCTTATAGGGCATGTTTTGCTCGTACAATACGAGAAGCGTTTCTGTATCCTGCCCTAGGCATAAGCATCTTTTCGACATGCATTCGCTACACAGAATGACATGGTGGGTGATGACTGAACCCAACAGATGCTCTAATTTTGGGCAATTATACATTTTTAGCAGGAAACTTAAAAATTAACAGTTCTGCAAATCAAGTTCATATGCTTGAATCCATCTGCAGTGTAAAACATCACAGAGGTCCCAGGAACATTAATTAGCTTTAATAGAAGTCCTTCATTGTCTTCAAAGTGTGGCACATTCACACATTTAAATGGATATGAAGGCAAACGTCATTTTCAAGTCAGATATTTGGACCCGTTTATTCTGGAGAATGGCCTTCCAGGTAGAAACATTATTTTTTCACAAACAACGTCCATGTGGGTGAAAGAAAGTGCACACCACGTGATTGTGAGGACTCAGGGCAAACTTGCATGCCTCTAGTCCTTCTTCTTTACATGTTAGACTGAAATGTTGAGTTGGGTCAGAAAGCTGCAAACACTTTAATATTCGTATAAATTCATAATACTTGCATATGAATGACACAAAATACATCAATTAATGTATTTATAGTGGGAGGTGAGTGAAGGTCTAAGAGCCGAACTTGGATAATTTTTAAAACGGCAGAGCAAAACCCCCTCCTAAAGAGTTGGGGGTTTGAGGGTCTCAGTTTAATAATGTTGAACTTCTCACCCTCTAACTTAGCTAAAACTCCCTCCTTAAACTTGAGAACAATCCTCCAGGTTAGGGTAATGTTAGTAACTTTTGCCCTCCAACTTCATTTTCGGGCAGCAAGTGACAAATTGGTGCCACTTATTACTCTTCTGAAGTTTATACATGGGCTTTGCCGTGCATGCTTGCTGCTTAAGAGACTAGGGGGCATATTTAAGAACCCACAGCACCATTCTAATGCCACAATAGTGTCACTGTTTTACGCTAATGTGGCGTTAGAAGGCCAAAAACGCCTGCCATATTTACAAAGTGGTGCAATGCATACATTGCTCCACTTTGTAACCCTTTGTGCTACATTATGCCTGCACCAGGCATAATGTATGCAAATGGGGCGTTCCTCCATTGGGGGTGGGGGGCAAAAAAATGGCACAAGGAAATCTAACAGATTTTTTCGGCACTTTTAACACTTGCTCAGAGCAGGCGTTAAAAAAGAGTATGCCATTGAATACAATGAGCCCCTATGTATTCTACAGGAGTAGTGCCCAAATTTTGGCGGAGTACATCAATAGCATAAAAAAAAATTATGCTATTGCCTCCTACCCTGCGCCCTGGTGTGCCATATTTTAAATACGGCGTACACATGGTGGCGGTTGGGGGCACTAAAGGGTGCAAGAAAAGTGGTGCTACACTTTATGCAGCTGGCGCTACACTGTGTGCAGCTCCACTTTTCTTAAATATGACCCTAGGTATGGCGGTTGGGGCATCTCAACCTTCTGAATGCCCTAGACGTGGGGAACCTTGCGTGGTTCCACAGTTCCCAGGCATAAAAAAACAGTAAACGAGGCATGAAGCTGCAGGCTGCGAGTCTCACTTACCTGGAGCTGTCTCCTCTCATGCTCATTGTCTCTTGATTACTATTCCTTGCCCCTTAAACCCCAAAATGGCAATCAGCAGAGAGTTCATATCTGCCATTTAAAGGTCCTCCACAGTTAGTCCAGTTCAGGTTTTCGTTCTCTTTTTTTTCCTCTTCCATCATGACTATCTTCCTTTTTTTCCCTAGCTTTCCTAATCCATTGTGGTTCCTGTATTGTGATGTTTGAAGTCATTTCCTTTTCCTGTTCTTCTTCTATATCAATGCTTTAGTCTGGTTGGAGCGTGCCTTGCAACAAAGCTGTTCCTTTAGTTTCCTCGCTAGTTCCACTTACTGATCCCGACTATTGACTCTGAAAGAATTCCACTTCTTAGTTCCTGTTTCTTGTTTTTTTTCATTCTTTCACCCAGCAATGTTTTTTTTGTCTTTGGCCTTTTCCTCCTGAGAAGGCGACAGCTTCTTTAGGGTACTTGCCTACCTAGTGTGCAGTTCTAGTGTGGGGTGACATCATGGCTTCAGGCAACAGTTGCCTTTTCCTTGGGCAGTTGAAAATCTGGATTCGCAGTGCGCATAAACATCCTGAACTGAATTGTTGGCTGCTAGATTTTCCGTGGTGCTGTAACTGCATGGGGAGATCAGTCAGTCTCAGCAATACACAGCCTGTAATGTCTGTGTTGCCAGCACACTCAGTAGAGTGAAGCACCTTGGTGTATTTCTTGATGTGGGTGTTTTGAGGGTCAGTGGGAGTCACTAGGAAGCCTCCAAACAATGGTGGATTTTGGGGAGAGCTTCCAATACATCCCATGTACCCTGCCCAAATGTAGACTGGGTAAATACTGATCTAACTCTGTCCACCCAGTGCCTGCTGTGTATAAAATGCTGTGTAGACGTTTCTCCCTGGCTGACTCAGCAGGTAGAATCACCAAAGTTACAGGTTGCAGTTTGGCATCCATGGAAGGCAGCAAGATTTGCTCCAAACGTCCCACTTTCAGCAAGCATAATGGAAACTCCTCTCGGTTTCTTCCCCAAAACTGGTTGCCTTCAACCACACGATGAGTGGAAATATGTTTCCCATAATAATATATAAGCAAATGCATATTGTTTATAAATGACCATGTTTGTGTGTTGAGCTAATTGTATGGCTACCCAACTGAGAGATAATCTTTCTGGGCTTAATATTCATGTCTCAAACTCATGTTTAATTTCCCTATACTCTTCGGTGTGTCAAACTAGGTGTATGGCTGATGTGTGGTCCATGTTAAACACTGCATGAGTATGTTTCTAGGTGGCTGTTTCCATGTGCGTCTTATATGAGATAAGTTAGAGTAGTGGGTTAGAGTTAAGCAGACATACCTGGCATGGAAGAGTAAGTTCAAATTTACAAACCTTAATATACGAGTACTTGGGGGGGGGGGATCAGCTGGCTCCCAGATCCTGCTACAGATTTCAAAGCAGAACTCAGGAGTCCTTCGATGTCTCCATTTTAGTTCCATTTTAAAGTACTGCAAGAGACCAAGCTCTCTCAGTGGATTTTAAGGCCCTGCACACGAGGTTTGGCCTGTACATGACTTTGCTAGGCTTTTTCTTTCCAAAAAGCCCACTCCGGAATAAACCAAATAGAAATACCTAATTCGCCTGCAGGAGAAGGTATGTTTCCACTACTATATGTCTCTCAAATTATTTAAGACATTGCCTCATGAATGCCTTAGACACGGGTCTGCAGGAGCTTTTCTGCTCTTCTCACTTTCCCCTGTAGAACAAATGTTGCCCTGTCCTGCACAGAACTGTTCTTCCCAAAGGACATTACAAACAAGAAAGTTCCCATGGCTCAAACCCAAACAGCCCCAAGGCTGTTTGTAAATTGATATTTGTTTTATTGGATTGTTTTATATTTTTACCCCAGTGACGGAATTAAGCAAGACTAACAGAGAGAAAAAAAATAGCATTAAAGTGGACTTAATCCATAGACATTTTGGCCCAAATTTACTAACATGTTGCGTAATGGTTGAACCGCTTTTGTGCTGCAGCCACAATGCAAAAGGCTAGTAGATATTAATAAAACCATGTAACGGGTGAGTTGCGCTGCCTTGCATGACTTTGTAAAAAAAAACATATAATGCAACGCAGCGGCTTGCGCTTTGAGAGGCGTTCCAAGAGCATGTGTCTTCCCATGCGTCCACCGTGGTTCAAAGATGCCTGCATTGGCGCTAGGCTCACGGAAGTGCGCCAGAGCTATAAGAGAGCAGAAGGGTGCCATATCCTAGTAGGTATGGATGCATTTATGTTCTCTCCCTTTCACGCATGCAGTGCCTTGCTGCACGCACTGCGCTGCATGAAAGGTTAGTACATTTGGGCCTTGGTGTGTACCGAATAATGCTGCTATCAATTTGTTTCGGATGAATTCTGGTGTGTGTTAGGTGAAGAAATGTACAGCAAAGCGCGTTCTGCTACTCCTCGTTTTTACCCCAGTGCATGAACCATTTAGCTGTGCCGGGATAAATCTCTTAGGCAGCGAGTCATGAAATATGAACTGACTGTAAATAATGTCTTTCAGAAGACTTAAAGAAGATTGGTCTGACGAGTGCGTGCACGGAACCAAACACAGCGCTTCCAAGCCATTGATAAATCAGTGTCGGCACATTGTTTTGACAGCCGAGTAATGGGATTTCTTTGTTTTTAAATTGCAGTCACATAAACTGGTATATGAGCGACACAAATGAAGCTAATAAATTAGCATGTTTCTAATTGTTCTGCCATTTCTTCGGCCTGTCTTTAAAACGATTTTCTCATACTGCACCACCCCTCTACAATTATATATCTTTTATAAACAACAAATTCGGGTTACTTTTTCAGTGATCACTACTTTAAAAAAAAAAAGTGCAAAAAATGTTTATTCACATTATTTTGAAAGTGCATTTTTATTAAATGCGGAAATATGTTTTTTTTCTAGACACAAATACTTGCAATACTTTCGGTTACATAAGGAAAGGAGTTAACCAGTTTCAGCATACTCCATAGATCCGTAGTAGTAGCCTGGTGCTGCACAACTCATCGCCTGTAGGAAAGACCACTGGAATTACGCCATTCTGCAGCCATTGAGTTTCCCGCCTAATTCTAGTTTTGCTGCACTTGCCACATGTCACCATCTGCATAGACTGCATTTTTTTTAAAAAATGAGTTTCCATCTCGGAGGGGTTAATAGTTCCTAAAACTCTGCCATTTATGTCACTGAGCAGTGACAATGCCTTTGCTGCACCGTTAGAAGCTCATTGCTTTATTTAGATGTTAAACTGATACTAGTGTGGGGTAACCTTTGCCCAAACATTACTAACATGTGTAAAAAGGAAAAAATAGTGAAGTAATGCCATGGCATTTAGGGGGTCGCTAGGGGTTGTAACTGCGATCTGTGGCACTGCATTTGCGACCTCGGCCTCAGCGGTGGCAACATCAGTGCAAAGAACAAAGCGATGGCTCCGCATTTCTTATTGTTAGTCCAATCTTCCATTATCCTAATACTGAATAAAATATTATATTATTCACTATTAGCATATTACAAAATAGAGCATGCTTGGGACGTTTGGTGGCAGCTTTGTTAAGTTTAAATGGTTTTAAATGTATCACCCTTCATCAGCCAGGCTAGCTTGAATCCAGGGGCATAGTGAGCAAGGGACCCACGTCTAGGCATACCTGTCCCACTTATGGCAACTTTAGCAACACAAAAGGATGATGACCGAGTGCTGAACAATGCAAACACTCAAACCCAGTCACAGATCTGCGTTTAATCCATTGTTCTTTTGCTGGTGCTTTTGCTTGCATACTTGCAGCAATTTTTAGCCTGTCAGACACCTGTGACAAAATACTGGCACACTGGGGGTAATTCTTGGAATAAGGGGCACCAATGGCAAATTACTGCTACTGGCATCCTAGATAGAGATACTTCATGACATATAGGGCAGTTGTTTTTTGAAAAAACCTGGCATACTTGAGGAAATACTTGGCAGACTGTTGGACCTGGCTCTTTTGCAGGTTAAAGTTGGTATGATTGGCTTATACCTAATTGGCACATTTAATTTACCCGTAAGTCCCCTGTACAGTGGTATCCTATACATAGGGCCTGTAAATTAAATGCTACTAGTGGCCCTGCAGCGCTGCTTGTGCCACCTACCTGTCTTAGGCCTGCTAGAGCTGGGCCTCCGTGCACAGGGACCTGGCATCTAAATTTATTTGCCAGGCCCAGAACTCCTCTTTTACTGCATGTAAGTCAACCCTAAGGTAGGCCCTAGCTAGCCGTATGGGCAGGGTGCTACGTATGCAGAAGGCAGGACATGTGCCTGGTTGCATGGCCTGTCCTGGTAGTGACAAACAGCCTATTTGGTTTCTCACTGCTGTGAGTGCTGCCTTCTCATAGGATTGCATTCGAAATGTCCTGCCTTATGTCTAGGGGGTATTGTCTGATTTATGAGTGGTAGCGTAGGCATGTTTGGTATGGTTGTAATGGTAGTGAGAAATGCTGCTTACTGGTGTAGGTGGAGTTTTATTATCATTACAGAAATACCACTCTTAGAAAGTGAGTATTTCTCTGTGCTTATAACTGGTGTTTTGCAGCTTGACTCCAATCCACGTCTGGGCAGGGTGACAGATGGGCTTTGTGCATACTTTTCAGACAGCCTATACACAGGGAGGGGGGAGGTGTCACAGAGGTGCATCTGCATTTTGAATGGTCTTTCTGGCCTGAGAGAAGGGGGAGGAGGGGCACACAGACATCTGAAAAGGCTGTGTCCTGGCCTCACACAATAGGGTCGTTTACCCCGAACTGATGTTTGGAGCCTGTGCTGGAGGAGAGAGGAGGCACTCCCAGAACCAGTAGTAACTGGTTGGAACCTCCTCTCTTTGTTAAACCATTGCAAAACTGAGTATAAGTACAGGGGATTTTTCCCCACAGATTGGAACACTTTGAAGACACCCTAACCATGCTGTAACTGGATACAGAATACTGGAGGGACTCACCAGGAACTGCCTTAGACTGCTGCTGCTGTGCTGACCTGTGACCTGCTTGGTCACTTGGAGGAACTGCCACTGTCTGCATCCCCTTTGTGCTGGCCTGCTGCTGTGCCCTGCTGCCCTGTGCTCCTTCTGTTGTGTCCCCAAGGGCTGGGTGCTGTGGCCCCTGACCTCTGCCAGCACCTACCGGAGCACATGAGGAGTGCTCCATGTTTAGTGCATAGCACCTTAAGAAGTGCTTTCTTCAGGAGATATAGCCCTGCATGCTGTCTGGATGCATCACTTTATGTGTTAAAGTGCAGTTTCCTTTTAACCGTTTCACGCTTGGTAAGCGCTTGCCGCTTGACTGGTGTCCCGAAATCAACAATGCAACCTGGGCAGGCTTTGTTTGGAAGCGCATCGGAAACACACTGAGTTTGGGATCCCTGGGGCACAAAAATGAGAAAGACAGGAGCAGGAGTGCTACTGGTGTGCTCCCCGGGGCACGAGCGGCCATCAAGAGGCATCCTCCTGGGCACAAGCAGGCATCCACTCCTGGTGCTTTGTGCTCCTGCGGCAGAGCCGTTGCGGGAATGGAGAGGAGCCGGAGACCGTCAGACTGTCAGACTAGTGCAGCCACCTCGAGGACAAGGGGGGCTGCCACCCAGAAAGCTGGACAGGGTTGAGGTGAGGGTGAGTCCCCCTTCCTCGGTCTCTGCTCTAGGGGCGTGAACACCCCCACTGTGCTTTTGGGCCTTTTGCCCCATCGGACCCTCATTTGGTTTGGAGGTTGCGGGCGGGGAGGGAGCCTCACCGGAGGTCCCCCATGACACTTAGCCTCCCCTGCTTTCTTGCTCAACTTTCCTCCTGGGAGGGCCGGTCATGGCCCGGGAGGCCGGCGGAAACTGTGGCCACCCAGTTCGGGTGTGGGCCCCAGGAAGGGCCCTGATATATGAGGCGGAAGGAGTGCGTGCCGGCCTTGCCCCCCAATCACCAGAGCGGACTCCGTTTGGCACAGAGGCCCCTGTTTGGCACAGAGGAGCGCTGGGGGACCCCCTGTTTTACCTTGTGGCACTCGAGGTGCCTTCCCTCATTATAAACAGGTACTTTTGGTGGCAGTTAAACGGGGATGTTTGCTGCCCAGGCCTTTGCTAATCTTCCTTTTATGGGCATGCTGGGACTTTACACATTGCCTCTGGGATAGGCCTGACTGCTCATGCCAAGCTATGAAGGGGGTGAGCAGGGGTTATCTTGGACGTGTAACTCCCTTGCCTTGACTAGAGTGGGTGGGTTCTGCCTGGCATAGGTGCATACCCTAGCCAACCAGAAACCCGATTTCTAACACACACCAGTGGCAGCATTTTGGTAGCAGCACAATGGAGGCAATTCCTAGCATAAATGTGGACAACCTGTCATATAGAAGAGAGTAAATCATAACAAAATGCTGGTGCTGTAATTTTTGAAGGAACGGTCACTATATATGGACAGCATAAACTGCAATAAAACAGGCACATTTGATGTCATTTTTTATATAAAAGGGCACCATGTCATATGGGGGTGCTCATGACAAAATGCTGACTGGCACAGTGGAGATCAATTTTGACACATAAGGCTACCCTAACCACATTAAAAAAAAAGAGCCATCTCCTGGGAATCTTGGGTTTCATTGGTTTGGCTTACCATGAAAGGATCTGAATATTTGAAGAGCATTCTTTTAGAAGTCTATGGCCATTTTTTAATAGACATTGTTTTATTGTACTTCAGTACCAACAAGTACATTAGAAATACATAACCAATAAAGATTCAAACAATACAGCCATCCTTCATCATGTGACATAAAGTATTGGTAATACCTCACGGATGAAGGTTTCCTGCATTATACATAAATTGAAAGCACAGTCTAGCTTTAACCTCTACCAGGTGTGCGGACGTCTGCATAGGTACCTCAGCGTTCTCTCATTCCCCAGTCTTTGAAGACTCTTCCATTTGGGTCCCATCATTGTTCTCGAACCTGGTGAGGAGTGACCCCAGGTTTGCAGGTCTTCAATAACTTGATTGTCTCGCCTACACTGACGGAGATGTACTTCATCTGCCATCCTTCATTCTTTAACATCCCCTACCCACCCTTCCTCTCTGGGGCCTGCATGCCTCATTCATGCAATGGCAAACATCGTTTTGCAAGTCGTAGGGTAAGATGCATACATTTCCACTCCATTTTCAGGCCCTTAGGTTTTTCTATTATCGCCCAATAGACAGGTCACTGGATCTGTCTCCATAGTCACACCACCCCCCCACTCTCTCCAACAGTTGCACCTCAATGTCCCAAAAGGTATGAACTGGTGGACAGTGCCATGCTAGATGAAGGAAGGTAACAGTTTGGTTTTGACAGTGATGACATCCATCCATGCTATTAGGATCTATTCTATGCAGGAGTGCCGGAGTAACAAAGGTGTAGTGGACATAATTAAAGTGTATATCAATTTGAAACGTGCATTGCATGATTCCAAGCAAACCCAGTGTACAGACCCTTTGCCTGTGAGCTTCCCCTAACGGTGTTCCCAGGTCCTTCTCCCACGCCACCTTGGCAAGAAAAGGGGTCCTAGGTTTATCAGCAATCATGGCTTTGTCTAATTGTGAAATTGAGTGTCTGTAGCCCCTCAGTTCTAGCAGTGCCTGGAATAGGGAAGAGGAAGGTGGGACGTAGTATGCTCACTATACAGGAGTACAGGAGAAATTGTCCTTGACCTACAACAAAGGCTTCTTGGGCTGCCTCAAATAAAATGAATACCTCATTGGGTTAGAGATAGCCAACTGTCTTGTAACACCCTCCACCCAGGCCAGACACCAAAGTCTACTGAGCTAGCTAGGTTGCGCAACACAGGAAGAACCCAGAAATTGAATTTTCATGGAAAGGGAGCCCGTCCCAGTATCCCTCATACCGCACACTCCCACAGTGCAGCTGTGTGTCTAATAATATATGGCACTGTGTGATCCTCCCTCCCACCACCATGTAGCAGCTGTGGCAGTGTGGTGCCACTGGATACATCCGCAAGTAAAGCCTTCTCCCACTTGTCCCCCTCAGACAACCAGTGTGCTGCGTGTTGTAATTGGGATACAAGAAAATACATTTTCATATTCAGTGCCACTAAACCACCCTCTATTGTGGGTAGTTGTAAGATCTCCCGGGCCACTTTACACCTGCCTCTTGCCCATACCAGTGTTTTAAGTAACGATTTTAAACACCTGAAAACTGCTCTTTGGAGCGTGTCAAATGAGTGTTGCAGAGTATATAAGCAGCGTAGCAAGAATATAATCACTGCCACCTATCCCATGATAGACCATGGTCAGTTCTCCATTGTAGTGGCAAGATCGGCAGCTCAGTGGGTCCACTGATGGTAGCAGAACCAGAGAAAACGCCAATGACTTATGCTGGTTATTACGCAATCCAGTAAGCTCTCCAAAAGCATCAAGGCACCCCACAAGCAGTGCCAACGACTTTCTTGGAGCTGTAAGAAAGAAGTGTGTGTCATCTAAATAGAGAGACACCAGATGATTCACCTCCCCCACTCGAATACCCCACATCACCATGGGGGTCATTCTGACCTTGGCGGTCCATGACCGCCATGGCGGAGTGCGGCGGAAGCACTGCCAACAGGCTGGCGGTGCTTCCTTGGCGATTCTGACCGCGGCGGTAAAGCCGCGGTCGGAAAAGGGGAGCCGGCGGTTTCCCGCCAGTTTCCCGCTGGCCCAGGGTACCAGCCATGGCGGCGCTGCTTGCAGCACCGCCATGGGGATTCCAACCCCCTTACCGCCAGCCTGTTTCTGGCGGTGTCCACCGCCGGAACCAGGATGGCGGGAACGGGTGCCGTGGGGCCCCTGGGGGCCCCTGCACTGCCCATGCCACTGGCATGGGCAGTGCAGGGGCCCCCTAACAGGGCCCCACAAAGATTTTCACTGTCTGCTTTAGCAGACAGTGAAAATTGCGACGGGTGCCACTGCACCCGTCGCACCCCTTCAACTCCGCCGGCTCCATTCCGAGCCGGCTTCATTGTTGAAGGGGCTGTCCCGCCGGGCCGGCCGGCGGTCTTCTGGCGGTTGCCCGCCGGCCCAGCGGGAAAGCCGGAATGACCTCCGCGGTCTTTTGACCGCGGTGCGGTCTTTCGGCGGGAACCGCTTGGCGGGCCGCGACCGCCGACCGCCGCGGTCAGAATGACCGCCCATGTCCCTTCTGATCTTTATTGCCAGAGATTCCAATGCCATTGCAAAGAGCAGAAGTGAGAGTGGACTTTCCTGCCTTGTGCCGTACGCACTTCCAGAGGATTCAAGCATAATTGCCCCAATTTGACCCTGACCGTTGGCTCCGTATGGAGCAATTGCATCCAAGCTCTGAAACTCTGGCCAAGCCCATTGCCTCCAGTACAGACATTACGCACTGCCAATCCACTTTATCAAATGCCTTGGCAATATCAATGGAATCCACAGCCAGCTCTTCTCTTCTGTCCTTTACTTAATGCATAACATTCATCAATCATCTAGGATTCTTAGTAGCAGGTGATCACTGGCCTAGTCGCAGTGTATGTACTTTACAGAGACCCTTCATGTCAATATTAATCATTGTGAGCGGGCGGTAAGAAGACGGATCAGTTGCCATCCACCTCAGGTTTTAGAACCATTGTGATGCTGCCCTCTTGCATAGATGTCTGGAGTACTCCCTTCTCCAGTGCCTCTACATCCACTTCAAGTAATCGGTGTGCCTCCTCTCTGTTAAATGCCTGTTAGAATTTGGCCGTAAAGCCATCATTTTCAGGCGTTTCTCAGTTGGGAGGGATGCCAATGACAATTTTGATCTCCTCCAAAGTGAGCTCGGGGTCTAATTTCTGGGACACGTCAGACTAGAGTATACCTGCTCTAGATGATCTCTAAATACTTCCAGTGTGTCATGCTGAGTGAATGCGTCTCCACCTCTGGACGTTTCAAGATGTAACACAGGGGTGCAGTGCCTCACGGCATAAGATCCAGGCCAAGAGCCGACCAGAGCTGTCTTCCTCCCTATGGAGTAGTTGACAATAGGATTTCAGTGTATAATGTTTGAGTATGTCTGTAATTTATGTCACCTGTTGTAGCAGGTCAGTTTTTCTGCACTGTCTGGGCTCATAGTCGGGAGGCAGCCTCTGAATGTCTACTAAGGCCCTTTCCTTATGAAGTAGTTCTGACTGAGGCAGTCATCTCATACCACAGGAGAGAGCCACACATCTTCCCCTCACCACTGCTTCCATTGTCTCCCATTCCATTGTACGAGTTGTGGTCAAGTTAATATTGAAATATTGTGTCAGGGCTTCTGCTACTACCTCCCTGCCCTTCTGGTCTTGTAGTATTTCAGATAGAAATCATCATATATAGAGTGACCTGGAGCTACCCCTCTATTCAGATAAGCATGTGACCGGTGCATGGTCAGACAGATGTTGTGATAGGTGTGCTATCTCCTGTATACTATAGGCCAATTTTGCCGTCACCAACATTTGGTCTAGTCTGCTAAAAGTGCCATGCATGGCCAGTGATAAGTGTATTCCCATTGCACTGGATGAGCTTCTCTCCTGACATCACTGAGCCCCAATTATGTCATGACTTCCACCAGCTCAGCTATCATTCTAGGTTTAGAGCATTGACTGGGAGGGTGGTGGTCAAAATTGTCATTTACTATACAGTTAAAAGTCCCCCACTCAGAGCCTGTCTGTTCCAGTTACTGGTGACAATACATCTCTCATTCTAGTATGGAAGGATTCATCATCAACATTTTGTCCCTATGAGTTGACAAAGACTAAATCCACTCCATCCAGCCTACTCTGTACTAGTATGTAGGGTCACTCTATGACTGCTTCCATTTAAGATAATGCAAACAGGACTTGTGGAGCAATCCACATCAGTATCCCTCTGGAGAATGAGTGGTTGGTGGCTTAATATGTCTGTCCCCTCCATTTTTTTGCAAGTTTCCTGGCCCTAGTTTCCATTTAAGTGTCTCCTGGAGACAAGCTATATTAACCCCATGACGTTTAATGAGTGACAGAACCGTATAACGTTTGTAAGATGTGCTGAGTCCTCTCACGTTCCAGGAGAGAAGTTTATACCTAGTTGTATCAAACATTGTAGAGTCATCTGTTGCCTAAGCTGTGTAAACTTCCACATGCTAAAATGGCAAAAAACCCTATATAACCAATAACTATCAACTTTGGTGAATCCTACCACTCCTCACTCAGGACAAGTAACATTGATGATATACTCTGCACATGTCCAATGATATCAATAAGCAGGGTCGTGTAACATCTCTGTCCCACTTACTTAACCTCTACCGCTACCCTATCCCACCCCAACAGGCGAGCTCCATTCCACCCCAAGAACCGCTCTCGTAACACAATGAAATATAAGGTGAATATTTAACAGTAACCACGCTCACGCCCCAGTGTACTCCACCCTACTGACAGTCTAGTCCTGTGCAGTCCTCTACATTGCCATGCTCTTGACCTTGTTGCGTCAACTTGACCATTCATACGGACATTCAGACTTCCACGCATTCCACATCATAAGCAACCCACGCAGCACTTCACATATCACCATCTTCCACTTAACCAATCTAAGTTTCTTAATTGTAAATGTTCATAACTTTGCCCCCTTGTAGCCACTTGTGCAAGGTCCATAGGTCCCATATACTTGTGATGTGGTAGCACTAGACTGATGTCCTTGACCGTTGTGTGCTTGGCCATTGGGCCCCACTCATATCATTATCAGGCACCGCATCGTAAGTTGCTTGTGGGACATTAGAGTTTCCCTCGTCACCAGTGACCACCTCCTTCTATGCCTCCTCTTCCCAATGTTTGTCAGAGTTCACAGCAGTCATCTTGCCATCATCGCAGATCACTACTGTATCTGAGCCAGCCACTTCTTGTTGAGTCTTTTTTCTCCTAGATCGTCACCTGCGAACACTGCATCGCTGGCTATTGTTAAGGAATGCCCCCTGTTCAGCCAGTGTTCTTCTTGTCTGCCTTGTCCGACCAGCACCACACCTCCACTATATGCTCAAAGAAGTAAGACTTTCCTGCATCTATGACTTTCAGTTTTGTTGGGTATGGAAGCATGTATCTGCAACCCGTAACTTGAGACCTTTTTTCTCTTCCAGAAATGTGTTCCAGTATTCTTGCACTTTATGTGTGTAGTCAGAGTACATAGAAATATTGCATTCCTCAAACTGTGGTGTTGAAGCCTCTCTACCCGCCCTCAGTATCACATCTCTTTCTCTGTAGATCAGCACTCGGGCTATAGGCGCCCTGGGACACCCAGAGGACGCATCGGTGTCACTGCCCTATGTGCAAGCTCAGTCGCGAAGACATTAGAGACTCCAGTCGGTTTCAGAGTCTCCCATACCCATTTCTACAGAAACAGTTCTCCTGTTTGCCTCTCTGTGCATTCTGGAAATCCCAGGAGATGTAAGTTGTTCCTACAGGACCCTTCTTCAGTGTCCTCAGCTCTTTCTTCAAGTGTCGTCGTGACCTTGGCTATATGTGTCACCTTCTTCTTGAGGAGATGGACTTCTGTTTGCAGGGTTGTAATGTTTGTTTTTGCCCTCCCCACCTTATCAGCCATTTTGAGCAGGTTCGCAATGAGCAGATTCATTTCCACCGAGACTCATGCTATCTGTCCCTCTAGTGCCATCCTCAAGCCCTGAAAGGCTTCCAGTAGGGGTGTTCGGGAAGGCTTCTCTAGGCACTCTGGAAAACGATCCATCGCATCTTGACTCTGTCTGATAATCCGATTGGTAGTCTGACGAGGTGTAGCATATTGCATCATGGTATTACCCTGGACTTGCTTCTGTTGTCTGTCTTTTCCCATAGAAGTGCTCAAGACAGTTGCTTTGTGCTCAATGGAAGGACGGTATCACTACTACGCAAGTCTATCACTTGTGTCCAACCTGCACATCTGATTAGTTCCAGGCAGGGTCAGGTACACTGCGGGGACCCTGAAGGCACTCTGCAGGCAGTATAGGTAGTGTCTATCACTGAGGTGTATGCAGGTTGCTACTATGTTGAATTCTTAGTGCTCCTCTACGCCCCCCCAGCAGTGATGCACACCTTCCCTCAATTCAGGCCCATTTTCTCTTTTGTTTGTTCCCTTCTATCTCTGAACGTCCCTTCCTTCAACATCTGTGATCTTAAGTCAGTTTCTGTTGTTGTTTCATAGCATACGAAGGATCAAGACAATGAAAGTGGGACTTCAAATTAATGAGGACATTCGCCCTCCTGCCCAGCGGCAATTCTGAGTCACTTTTCACTTGCAAGAAGTCGTTGAGAAAGAACTTGATACGCTTTTGAAGCATGTCATTCTTGAGTGTTCCACCGGTCCTCTGGCATGGGTTTAGCCCATAGTGGTAGTGCCATAAAAGGACAGTGAAGGTGGAGTGTGCATTTGTGATATGCGCCAGGCAAACAAAGCAATCATTAGAGAATAACATCCTGGTCCTCACATAGCGGACATGATCATGCAACTGAACGCTGCCAAAGTCTTCCCCCATCTCGACCTGAACAAGGGATACCAGCAGCTCGAGTTGGAAGAAAACTGCAGGTACATTACTACTTTTTCAACTCATGTTGGTTTGTTCAGACACAAAAAATTGAGTTTTGGAGTGTTGTCACCTGCTAAAATATTTCAAGGTGTTATACGTCGAATAATTTAACCTGTCACACATGCTTTTAATTACAGTGATGACATACTGGTATTTGGAACAAAGCAAGAGGAGCATGACAAGGCTCTTACAGATGTGTGCCAGTTACTTGCTGATGCAGGTATCACACTAAACGCGGCAAAGTGTGAGTTTCACAAAACCAAATTTAAATTCATTGGGCATATATTATCTAATGGGGGAATGAGTCCTGACCCAGATAAAGTGCAAGCACTGTCAGCTACTTGCCCCCCCCCCCACAAGATGTCACAATACTGCGATCTTTCTTGGGCATGGCCAGCTATTGCTCAAGGTACATTTGTGACTTTGCCACAGTGAGTGCCCCATTAAGAGACTTGACTAAACAACATGCCCCTTTCCAGTGGTCTCCTGAGTGTGATCAAAGCATCAAAACAATAAAAAATGCGATTGAAAATGCCACGAGATTGCCTAATTTGACCACAAGTTACATGCAGAGATCACAGTGGATGCATGTCTGGTGGGGCTGAAGGCAATCCTTGATCAACATAATGGTCAGCTGAATGCTCATAGATGCAGCTTAGCATATGCCGGTCAAACCCTGTCTGACACAGAACATGCCTATTCCTAGTCATAGAAGGTGAGTCTGGCTGTAGTGTAGGCCTCCAAACATTTTCATGGGTTTCTATATGGAAAACGTTTCACTGCCATTACTGACCATCAAGCACTGCTTACTATTTTTGGAAACCTGAAAGCCAAGATACCTCCTTGCATTGATAGGCCGGGAGTGCAGCTGCAAAGTACAACTATGCAATTGCACACAAGCTGGGTAAAGATCAGAACCCTGCTGATTACTTTTCAAGAGTGCCACTACAAAATCACAGGGCAAGAAGAAGTACATTACCTTCATTGTGAGGGACAGCCATATCCACTGAACAGATTATTGTTGACACTAATGCTGATAAAAACATGCTTATCCTCAAAGACATAATTTCAACTGAATCATGGAAGAGGAACACTCATCCTTTTGCTGACAATGTTGAATTTTAAAAATGTAAAAATGTACAAGATGAACTGTCCCTATCTAAGCAAGGTGTTGTATTGAGGGGCGCAAGAACTGTCATACCTTAGAGCCTCAGGCAGTAAGTCACTGAACTAGCCTATGAAGGACATCATGGCATTGTAGCCAACAAACTAGCCCTAAGAAACTGAGGCCCTCATGAGTTTGGCAGTCCCATGACCACCATAGTGGTGATGATGGTCGCACCGCCGCCGGCCCGGCAGAGAAGACCGCCATGTTATGAGCATGGTGATGTTCCCAACAGAACACAGCCAATACACTGCCAGTACTGCCAGTGCAGATGGACCGCCGCGGCTGGCGGCAAGCAGCAGGCATCTTCAGGCCGGAGGAAACCATGTTTCCGCCGACCATATTACAAGGTTGCACACCGCCAGGATTTCCGGGGTGGTTACACCGCCACAAAAAGCCTGGTGGAAACGAACAACATAAAAGGAGACACTCACTTCCAGGAACACAGACAGGTCCACAGCCGCCATGGAACCCGAACCTGAAGTCTTCCCACCGCTCCTGCTGCCCATACTACTCCAGAACCAGTGACGGCGATGAAGACAGCAACCGTAAGTACACCCACCTAGAACACACTGGAGGGAAGGCCATTGGTACACACCCATACACAACACACGGCTAAACATGGCCACACACACACACGGAAACATACACCCGTACCAACACACAAACACACCTACATACACACACAAACAACACACACCACGGCCAACATACACATGCCATACACACACCTCCCCGCACACACACATCATTGCCATTGTCAAACACAGCTATACACAACACCACCAAGTCACGTAATGACAACACCATCGTAACCACGCATTGGCAGAGGGGCACAATGAACACCTCTACAGGAAAACACATATTGGCAGCAACACGTAACAACAGCACTCAACCAATACAAACAATAATACTGCCAAACAACTTGTGTGAGCACATGCCACATCCACTCAACACACAAAGTACATCACAGTTGCATCACAACACACAACCCACTATCACAAAATGCCACACAACACCAACACAACACATCACAGCAAGCCCATAGCACAACTCACCCACACAACTCATGCTGCTACACAAACAAATCACATACACAGAACACAGAAACACAATCGCACATGTATAACACATACATGTGGATGGAAAGACAGGACAAGTTTGTAACCACCGACACCAACGGTGAAGTGGTGCAGATATATTAAAATATATAAATGGATGTATAAATAATTATATACAAAATGGGCCTATTGGCCAGTCCAATAGTCCTCAGTGCCCATGGCACACTGAGCAATGTCTATCGGCCCAACTTGACTCCTGATTGTAAAGTGGCCTCCACATGGCAGGGACATCAGTGGGGCAAGCAGACCCCTCAGGGGTGATGGGGGGCATGGTGGTTGCTTGCTTTTGGGAGGGGGGTCTATTGGCTTAGGCTTGGGGGGGGTTGGCCTTGACTTTGACTTAGGGGAAGGGCCCTTGGTTTCATCTTTGGGAGGGCTCTCCCTAGCTTTTGTGAGGGTCAAAGTATTAGGTGTGGTAGGGACATGGGCAGTACTATGGGGGCCCTGGGAAGACTGTGAGGTTGAAGGACTGAGTCTGGGGAGCGTAGGTGGACACGTGGGCGAACCAGGGACTGGGTCAGTGGGAGGGAAAAGGGCAAACTCATACACAAATCGTTTGTTGGGAACACAAGGGCGGTCATGTGAAAAACGTTTGGGAGTGGAGGGAGAGGGAGTGCTTGAGAGCTGTGTACAGGTATGTTCTTTGGGTGCTGGTGCATGAGTGGATGCCATGTGTGTGCTGGGTGTCTGTTGGGTGGGTATGTGCAGGCATTTAGTTGTACTAGGAGGAGGGGGGAGGAGATGCAGGGAGATGCCAGGCTGGATGTGTGAGTGTCTGTTGGGGTGGTGTGTGCAGGTGAGGTGGTTGGACTGCATGTGGGGATGTTGGTAGTCAAGGTGATTGCGCATGTGGTGTGTGGGGGGAATGTGTGGGTATCTGTTATTGTGGTGATGGTTGGCATGAGGGGACTGGTGGCTGGATCTGGAAGTGATGATGTGGCGATAGCAGGTTTGAGTGGTGTAGTGTCTGTGAGGGAGGAGGTGGTGGGGGAGTCTGTGTAGAGAGTTGATGTTGTTGTTTCTGCATGTGCCTGTTATCTGCGTGCATGGCCGGTGGTGTGACTCGTGGTGTATGACTGTGTGCTTTGGATGGGTGTGGGGAGAGGGGTGTGGGATTGGGCACAGGTAGCTGGAGGGGGTACAGAAGAGAAAAAGGACATCGGCTGCCGTCAAAGAGGAGGCCAGAGCCTGAAAGGATCTCTGCAGGCCAGTCAGGGCACTGTGAATGCCTTCCAGGTAGGCATTGATCTGCTGCATCTGAGATGACAGTCCCTGGATGGCATTCATGATGGTTGACTGTCCCACATAGATGGACCTCAGGAGGTCAACAGCCTCCTCATTGAGCGCAGCAGGGCTGAAGACTAGGCAGGGGTGTCTATGGCGAAGGAGACCCCTCCGCCCTCCTGGGTGAGCGGGCACAGGCAACTTGGTGGGGAGCTACAGGGAGGGAGGTGCTTGTAAGGGGGGTGGGAGGCAAGGAGGGTGCTGGGCTGATCCAGGTGGGTCAGCCACCTCCAGGGAGGATCCATCAGAGGAAGAATTCGTAGATGTCTCTCCGATGGCACTTTCCTCGCCCTCCAGCCCACTGGTTCCCTTGGCTCTACTGGTCTCTCCTCCTTGGTCCCATGGGCTGCAGCTTCCACACTCGCTGGTGCCCCTTCTCCTTCACCTGATAATGCTGATACACACAAAGACAGAGGAGGAGAGGGAGGGCTGGAGAGAAAGAGAGGGTGCAATGGGTCAATATCTACCCATCATTCACACAGAGTAACAACCTCAAATTCTGCTGTAATGCCATGCCATTGCATGCCTTTGAACTGACAAGCACATCTTGCTGAAATCATAGGACAAACTGAAGCTATGCAGTGAAATCCTACTGACGTGGAAACATATGGCACACTTTGACTTGATGAAGGGTCCTACAATGCACAGTACCACAGTACTTGCCACACTACCATGCCTGTTTACATAGACATACCCTGTACTCCTGACCCATATGATTCCTGCGTGGCAAGGCAGCATGCCAAGTAATCCTTTCTCAATGTGTACAGTAATATCTTGGCCTCCAGTAGCCATCTACACCTAAAGTATGAGGCAGCTGATTGAGAACTCACCAATTTCCTCGGTCACAGTGGCAGACTATTACTGATGGCAGTGCCCTGACACATCAGTTTTACTGTTGCTGCTTGAAGTATCCGCTCACCCGAAAGATGTGTAATTTGTCCTGACAAACTCAAACATCTGAGTAAGTTCCCTCATGAGTCACTGTCTGCATGGTATTGGCAGACAACATTGAGAAAGATTCCTGTCAGGGTGGCTCATACCCATAGCCAATGCGCAGGTACAAATTATCTACACCACATCTACCCACTAGTAGGCTACCCAAACCCATACATGCCTACCATTAGCCAGTTGTGAGTGTGTACTTACCCCCCTTGTGGCTGCTGTGCTGCCTCAAGTGCCCATCCACCTCAGGGAAGGCCACCGCAAAATGCGGGCCATTAGGGGGGTCAGAGTCCGACGGGCACCCCTCCCTCATTGGGAGGATGTCCCCAGTTGGGCCTCAGCGGTCTTCAGGGCCCAGCCCCTTGGGTCCTCCCACCGCTTTCTGGAGTGGGTGCTCTGCCGGGCATGTACCCCCAGGATCCGCAATTGCTTGGCGATGGCACGCCAAATCCCCTTCTTCGGATGGGCACTGACCTGCATGGGTGACATAGACAGAAGGAGAAAGTCATGTGGAGTGGCATCACAGCAACAGCAGTGGACTCCACACATCAGACATATCTCATGACCACACAAAAGTGCATGTACGCCTCTAACGTACCAAATCTTTGCCATCTGCATGCATCCACATGGTATGTGTTGTCACAATGCCTTTTACACCCACACACATCACATGCTCACAGGACAGGAACATTTGACTCACCTGCTGCTCTGGTGCCCCATACAACTGTCCATACAGAGGTACAACCTCATCTACTAGCTTCTCCTTCTGGGTGAAGGCAGGGACCTATCTCCTGCAGAATTTGGCATATTGGCTTCGAGAGTCAGAACACAGCAGCACATGCAGTGGAAGTCTTGCTTGCATAAGTGTCAGGAGTCAAGTGAGGTATGCAACAAAAATGGCGGTCGCGTCCGCCGCGTACATGACCGTTACTGCCGGCAGTTATCATCATTGGCCCCAGTCTCCCATAGACAACAATGTTAGCCAATGAGGAGTTGCACACCTGTTGATCCCACCTATCGCCATGACGACTAACGCCATGCAGAATCAGGTCACTTCCATATGTCCTGTGCTTGCAGGACAGACGGCTGCCATTTTGCATGTTGTAGTGTATTGTAGGTGAATGATAAGTGCGTCATGGATGATTTTAGTGACATGTACACAGATCATCTATGTTCACACATGACAACATGGTACACACATTTGATATTCATGCATAGTGTTGTTGGATGTACAGGTAACAATGACACAACATGTGCAGTCACTTGCTGCCTCATAGACGGGTACACATATCTATATGTGCACATTTGACATACAATTCATTACCTGTGGTAATAGGGTGTTGTTACATGGAAGTGTCAAATATATTGTGTCTGGCAAACTGTCTGTCTGGACCTGGAACTGTCATCAACGATGGCATACAGGGACACTAAACATTGCCATATGGATTTAGTGTACTTCAGCGTTATGTCTACACTACTCTTGTGTGCTACGTGTGTTGTGTTTGGTGGCTTGTGAACTGACAACATTAACTTGTGGCTATTCTTCTTTCCCATTCCTAGATTCTGAAACACGCACTTGTGTACCGGACCCTTGTCGATCTTCCTACCCTGAAAGAAAGACACATCATACAGAACTATTGTCTGAACCGTCAGACCATCATGGAACTGTGTAGCCAGCTGGAGCCAGATCTCTTGTTTGCCATACGTCATCCCTATGCCATACCTCCAACACTGAAGCTGTTGTTTGTGCTACACTTCCTTGCCCAGGCTCTTTCCAGATCACGGTGGGCTTGGCAGCAGGGATGCCACAGCCCATGTTCAGTCATGTGTTGAAGGATGTACTGTGTGTTTTATGCAAACATATGGACAGCTACATCAGATTCCCTCAACGTGCACATTTCCCCACTGTTAAAGCTGACTTCTATGATATGGCACACATCCCTCATGTGACTGGGGCCATAGATGGCTCCCACATTGCTCTCAGGGCCAATGAACACGTGTACAGGAATAGGAAAAGCTTCTACTCCATAAATGTCCAGGTTGTGTGTGTCTCGCTGACCAGTATATCTCACAAGTGACGGCAAAGTTTCCTGGTTCTGTGCATGACTCCTACATTCTGAGGAACAGCAATGTCCCGCACATGATGGCACAATAACAGAGGGAGAGGGCCTAGCTCATTGGTATGTCTCAAATTGTATGTTTGCATTTGTTATCTCACCTCTCTTCACATACTGCCCTCTGTCACTACCAGTATTGTGACGTGTCTAATATTTGTGCACACATGTTACTCTGGATATCCTAACCTTCTGTGGCTGCTGACACCAGTAAGATACCGGCCACAAATGGAGAAGACTGTTTCAATGAGGCCCACTGCCAGACTAGGCATGTCATTGAGAGGACCTTTGGGCTACTGAAGGCTGGATTCTGGTGTCTACATGTCTCAGGAGGTGCCCTGCTCTACAGACCACTAAAGGTCTGCCAGATAGTTGTTGCTACACAACCTAGCCCTGAGACATCCCATCCCATTACTGGATGTTGAGGAGGTGGCATCTGGACCATTGGCTGATGATGGTGACATGGATAGTGATGAGGAGGCAGATGATGAGGGTGCAGCTGACACTAGAATAGAGTTGATCCAGCAATACCTCCTATGTCATGCAGGTATGTGTTTATTCTGTTGTATGTACACTGTACTGCTGTCTGCCTAGTGACATTGCTCCTCCTGATGTTTGCCATCAGTGTAGGTGGAAAGTGCAGCTATCCCTCTGTGTGGGTTTGGGGGACAACATGTTGGCCATCAGGAGGAGAGTTACTGTTCTGATGTCAGAGCTATTTTTGCTATGCTGTAGACTAGCATCACATCTGCAATCACTTGGGCATGTTGTAATGTTCCCTGTACTGCTATGTCAACTGCAATTGGACTGCCACACATATTGTGGTAAACAGTATTGTTACCTATCCTTACTGTACACAATGGATGTTTAGGGAACATAACGTTTACTGACAGTGGGGCTTGCCTTTAGTGGAGTAAGTTCAGCTGTGAGGGATGTACCATTGGGAATGCATGTCCGGTACATAAGGGTCTGCCATGGTAATATGTGTTAACAATCCACTTATCTATTTGCACAAGGAAGCTCGACAATGTACTGCATTTGTGTTGGTTGTTGTTGGACCTGGCTTTTTGACAGGGACATCCCCAAACTTTTTGCCTCCTTCCTCCTATTTTTTCTGACCTGTGGTTGTTGGCTTTGGACCTCTGGGCACTTTACCACTGCTAACCAGTGCTAAAGTGCATATGCTCTCTGTGTAAATTGTACTACTGATTGGTTTATCCATGATTGACTATTTAATTTACTTGTAAGTCCCTGGTAGAGTGCACTACATGTGCCTAGGGCAGGTAGATTAAATGCTACTAGTGGGCCTGCAGCACTGGTTGTGCCACCCACCTCAGTAGCCCCTTAACCTGGTCTCAAGCCTGCCATTGCAAGGCCTGTGTGTGCAGTTTCACTGCCACTTCGACTTGGTATTTAAAGGTACTTGCCAAGCCTAGAACTCCCCTTTTTCTATACATAAGTCACCCCTAATGGGTGCCCTAGGTAACCCCTAGAGCAGGGTGCTGTGTGGGTAAAAGGCAGGACATGTACTTGTAAGATTATATGTCCTGGTAGTGTAAAGCTCCTAAATTCGTTTTTACACTACTGTGAGGCCTGCTCCCTTCATAGGCTAACATTAGGGCTGCTCTCATACATTGTTGAAGTGGCAGCTGCTGATCTGAAAGGAGCAGGAAGATCATATTTAGTATGGCCAGAATGGTAATATAAAATCCTGCTGACTGGTGAAGTCGGATTTAATATTACTATTCTAGAAATGCCACTTTTAGAAAGTGAGCATTTCTTTGTACTAAAACCTTGTTGTGCCCTTCAATCCACGTCTGGCTAGGTTTAGTTGACAGCTCCTTGTGCATTCACTCAAACACACCCCAAACACAGGGTACTCAGCCTCACTTGCATACATCTGCATTTTGAATGGGTCTTCCTGGGCTGGGAGGTTGGAGGGCCTGCCCTCACACAAAGGACTGCCACACCCCCTACTGGGACTCTGGCAGACAGGATTGAGCTGAAAGGGGGCTTGGTGCATTTCTGAGACACTCTTTGAAGTCACCCCCACTTCAAAGGCACAACTTAGTATAAAACAGGGCCTCTGCCCTACCTCATCAGACACTTGCTGGAGAAGAAACCTGAACCAGAAACTACATCCTGCCAAGAAGAACTGCCTGGCTGCTCAAAGGACTCACCTGTCTGCTTTTCTACAAAGGACTGCTGCCTTGCTGTTGGCCTGCTGCCTTGCTGAACTCTTGCCTGGCTGTAAAAGTGCTCTCCAAGGGCTTGGATAGAGCTTGCCTCCTGTTCCCTGAAGTCTCTGGACCAAAAAGACTTCACTCTTCCTTTTGGACGCTCTGTGCGCCGAACTTTTCGACGCACAGCTTGTTCCGCGGCAAGAAAAACGCCGCACACCGACGCTGATCAACGCGACGCCTTCGGGACGACCGAAACTTTGACGCACGGCCTCGCAAGGACAACGCCGCCCGACTTCCCGGGAGAAATCGACGCAACGCCTGCTGTGAGATCGAAACTTTGACGCACGGCCTCGCAAGGACAACGCCGCCCGACTTCCCGGGAGAAATCGACGCGACGCCTGCCGTGAGATCAAAACTTTGACGCACGGCCTCGCAAGGACAACGCCGCCCGACTCCGCAGGAGAAATCGACGCGACGCATGCCGTGAGATCAAAACTTTGACGCACGGCCTCGCAAGGACAACGCCGCCCGACTCCGCAGGAGAAATCGACGTGACATCGAAACTTCGACGCGCAGCCCCGCAGAACGACGCGCAGCCCCGCAGAACGACGCGCAGCCGGAAAACAAGCAGGAAAATCCATGCACAGACCCGGGACATCTGGTAATCCCCGCGACCCACAGAAAGACTGTCCGCGTGCCGGAAAACGACGCACGACTTCCCCGCGTGGAAAATAACAATGCAAGTCCGTGTGTGCTGGGGAGAAATCGACGCACGCACCCTTTTTCCACGCACCTCTTCCTTTGTGGCCCTCTGAGGAGATTTTCCACCAGAAACCAGGTACTTTGTGTTTGAAAGAGACTCTGTTTACTTTCTAAAGACTTAAGACACTTTATTTGACTTTTCAGTGATATCTTTACAAATTCATATTGCAACTTTGATCGTTTTGACCTGAAGATACCCAGATAAATATTATATATTTTTCTAAACACTGTGTGGTGTATTTTTGTGGTGTTATGCTATGGTGTTGTATGATTTATTGCACAAATGCTTTACACATTGCCTTCTAAGTTAAGCCTGACTGCTCGTGCCAAGCTACCGGAGGGTGAGCACAGGCTGATTTTGGATTGTGTGTGACTTACCCTGACTAGAGTGAGGGTTCTTGCTTGGACAGAGGGCAACCTGACTGCCACCCAAAAACCCCATTTCTAACATTGGTGATCAGCGGTGAGGATAGGACTTGTGTTTGTGCAGTGACATACAGTAGCCAAGTATTTCACTACCTACCCACAGTTGAAGGTCAACTTGATTTTTCATCTTTTTTGGCTCTTGGTTCTCTGATGTCCTCCTGGATATACTATTGATATTTTGGACTTTGGATTTTGGTTTTTGCTGATACGATCTTATCAGAATGGGATTGTGTACCTACTCATTCTTTGTTCGTACTGACCACCTCACTAAGGCTGACCTAAGGAAGCTTTGCAGAAAATGGGGCCTTCCTGTAGCAAGGAGATCTACTAAGGCGGAGATGCTACATCACTACATAGTCTGGGGGGAGGAAAGATGGGCAGAGAGAGAGGCAGCAAGAAATCAAATGACTAAGTACCCCTCAGATGAGGAGGAGGACTACGCACCTGAGGAGGAAGACTACTCAGATTTGGACAGTGACCCAGAAATAGATGAATGGCTCCGAGGTCAAAGGCGACAGGAGCAACAATTAGAGGAGTATCTTGCAGAGGTTGAGGCAAAAAGACTCTTAGCCCTGGAAGAAGAAAAGATTGCAGCTCAAGAGCTGAGCTGTAAAGAGCTGAAACTGGAGGCCGGAAGGGCTGGGTCCAGTTCAGATGGTGGCAGCAAAAATCTTGCATCTAGTACTGCTGAAGAAGGGCACAAGCCCAGAGATGTGGTGCCCAACTTGAAGAAGGGAGTTGACACACCCCAGGCGGTTCAAGGGTATGAGGTAGTTCCTGTTATGCACAGGGTCCCTGAGAAGGATTGGGGAACTGGCACAGGGAGTCATATTCCTACTGGGGGGAGGGACACTTTACTGACTCTAGCAGAGAGTGACAGAGAAAAGGGTCCCCCCCTGGTGGACATCCTGGATATAGAGTGTAGAGACATCCCAGAAGAGTATGGGTTGAGTGTCAGGGACAGACAGATACTGTCTCACCAGTCTCAGGAGGGTGAGGTAGAGTGCTTTTCCAAGGTTGAGTTACTGGGTGGTTGGGTGAAGGGTACTGTGGTTAATACATGTGAAGGGCAGAATGATGTAATTGCTGGAGAGCATATGTCTGGTCCTTATTTTCCAGAGCTACGCCAACACTAGGTGGAGTGTGAGTTCTCTGACCCCAGGGAACTTACAATGGAGGCAGACTTCTGGGTGAGTACCAGAGAGTCTGAAGAGGCATTTGGGGGTGCTCCTGAAGGGAGTGGTCTAGGTGGTTCCCAACCGAGTGAGGTGGGAAAGGATTGTAGTGTCCCAGGTAGGTCCCAGGTCCTAGAGGGTTCAATGAGGGAACACCAGGAGGGAAGCCTAGCCTGTACCGTAGGGCCACCTTTTGAGGGAAGCCCCGCAGTGTCAGAAGAACTTGGGGGGGTGACTGTAGCCAGCATCCCAACAGTTCTGGTGTCTGGCAATACCCCTCCTAGTGAGGGGGTGCAGAAGTCCAGACATAGGGTTGAGAGGGGGTTGCAGACCCCAGTGGAGAACCTTGAGAGTCAGGGGACAGCTCTGAGAGCAGAGCCCCCCAGGAATGACCCAGGTGAAACCGTTTCTGGTTTGGGGGAAACCCAGACTCTGCCGGATGGGCAGAGGTCGGGAGACCTGCGCCAACCAGACTCTTGTATGGCCCTTGGGGACGGTGTGTCCCTTGTGGGGGGTGAGAGTGCCCCCCAGGAAGTCCTGGCATGCCAGGCAAAGATTCAACCTCAGGGTGGTGACCCTGGGTTGGATACCCAGGTTCAGAGGTTAAACTCTGACCTGGTGGGAGGTAGATGTGCCTCCCAAGAAGTCCTGCTGTGCCAGGCAATTGTCCAACCTCAGGGTGTTGACTCTGGGTTGGATGACCAGGTTCAGAGGTTAAACTCTGACCTGGTGGGGGGTAGGTGTGCCCCCCAGAAAGTCCTGGCGTGCCAGGCAATTGCCCAACCGCAGGGTGGTGACCCTGGGTTGGGGAACCAGGCTCAGAGATTAAACTCTGACCTGGTGGGAGGTAGGTGTGCCTCCCTAGAAGTCCTGGCCTGCCAGGCAATGGTTCAACCTCACGGTGGTGACTCTGGGTTGGCTAACCAGGTTCAGGGGATAAGCTCTGACCTGTTGGGGGGTAGGCGTGCCCCCCAGGAAGTCCTGGTGTACCAGGCAGCTGTCCAACCTCAGGGTGCTGACTCTGGGTTGGATAACCGGGTTCAGAGGTTAAACTCTGACCTGGTGGGTGGTAGGTGTGCCCCCCAGAAAGTCCTGGCGTGCCAGGCAATTGTTCAACCTCAGGGTGGTGACTCTGGGTTGGATGACCAGGTTCAGAGGTTAAACTCTGACCTGGTGGGGGGTAGCTGTGTCCCCCAGAAAGTCCTGGCGTGCCAGGCAATTGGCCAACCTCAGGGTGGTGACCCTGGGTTGGGGCACCAGGCTCAGAGGTTAAACTCTGACCTGGTGGGAGGTAGGTGTGCCTCCCTGGAAGTCCTGGTGTACCAGGCACTTGTCCAACCTCAGGGTGCTGACTCTGGGTTGGATAACCGGGTTCAGAGGTTAAACTCTGACCTGGTGGGGGGTAGGTGTGCCCCCCAGAAAGCCCTGGCGTGCCAGGCAATTGTTCAACCTCAGGGTGGTGACCCTGGGTTGGAGAACCAGGTTCAGAGGTTAACCTCCGACCTGGTGGGAGGTATGTGTGCCTCCCAGAAAGTCCTGGTGTGCCAGGCAGTTGCCCAACCTCAGGGTGGTGACCCTAGGTTGGAGAACCACGTCCAGAGGTTAAACTCTGACCTTGTGGAGGGTCAGGGTGCCCTCCAGGAAGTCCTGGCGTGCCAGGCAATTGTTCAACTTCAGGGTGGTGACTCTGAGTTGAATGGCCAAGTTCAGAGGTTAAACTCTGACCTGGTGGAGGGTCAGTGTGCCCTCCAGGAAGTCCTGGCGTGCCAGGCAATTGTTCAACTTCAGGGTGGTGCCTCTGAGTTGAATGATCAGGTGCAGAGGTTAAACTCTGACCTGGTGGGGGGTAGGTGTGCCTCCCAGAAAGTCCTGGTTTGCCAGGCAGTGATCCAGTCTGAGGGTACAGACCCCGGGCTGGAAGACCAGGTTCAGGGTGTACCCCTGGACCGGGAGGGAGGGGCTACTGATAACAGTGCCCCTACCATGTTGTCTTCTGAGGAGGCCACTCCTAGTTGGAAGGTGCTGGACCCCAGAAGGGAGGGCAGGGGGAGGGAAGCCTCACCCCAGGCCCTAGTCCAACCTGAAGGTACAGACCCCAGGTTGGAGGGCCAGTTGCAGGTTAACCGCCCTGCACTGGTGGAGGAATGGTACAGGGCGACTTCTGTAAGCACCCTGACCATGTTGGACTCTGGGGGTACCGCTCCAGGAGGGAGGGTACAGAGCCCCAGAGGGGAGGACCAGGTTCAGGCTGTCATCCCTGACCTGGTGGAAGGGAGAGTGGTTAAAGGGTGCCCAGCACCTGGGGCTACCGCCCCCCACTCTCCACAGCCACAGTGATTGGAGAGCTTTGAGAGGCCTGGGGCATGGCTCTCATCCCTGGCAGCTGTCAGTAATCACTGTGGCTTGCTGTCCGGGTGGACAGAGTTATCCCTGGGGAGGGGACAAGTGTCACACCCCGGGGGTAGAGTGGGCAACACCACTGTGTTGGTCATGGTGGTACTATCCTGCTCCTGGGATACATCTGTGAGCAAAGTAAAGTTAGGTGCTGCACAGATGGGATCCGCAGGTAAGGAGAAAGGTTCCCCATGGGTTGGCTTAGTGGGCCCTGAGAGTATGGACAGAGGGATCCAATTGGAGTCAGGAAGGCGAAGAACTGGAGCATGCCCCTGCTGTTGTGGGCCTGGGTCCTTATTCTGTCGCCTCAAACAGGGAAGTACATCAGGATAGTGATTGTTCTCCCCTGGCTTTAGGCTGGTAGGGGGTCATGTTGGACCTGGCTTTTTGACAGGGACATCCCCAAACTTTTTGCCTCCTTCCTCCTATTTTGTCTGACCTGTGGTTGTTGGCTTTTGACCTCTGGGCACTTTACCACTGCTAACCAGTGCTAAAGTGCATATGCTCTCTGTGTAAATTGTACTACTGATTGGTTTATCCATGATTGACTATTTAATTTACTTGTAAGTCCCTGGTAGATTGCACTACATGTGCCTAGGGCAGGTAGATTAAATGCTACTAGTGGGCCTGCAGCACTGGTTGTGCCACCCACCTCAGTAGCCCCTTAACCTGGTCTCAGGCCAGCCATTGCAAGGCCTGTGTGTGCAGTTTCACTGCCACTTCGACTTGGCATTTAAAGGTACTTGCCAAGCCTAGAACTCCCCTTTTTCTATACATAAGACACCCCTAATGTGTGCCCTAGGTAACCCCTAGAACAGGGTGCTGTGTGGGTAAAAGGCAGGACATGTACTTGTAAGGTTATATGTCCTGGTAGTGTAAAGCTCCTAAATTCGTTTTTACACTACTGTGAGGCCTGCTCCCTTCATAGGCTAACATTGGGGCTGCTCTCATACATTGTTGAAGTGGCAGCTGCTGATCTGAAAGGAGCAGGAAGGTCATATTTAGTATGGCCAGAATGGTAATATAAAATCCTGCTGACTGGTGAAGTCGGATTTAATATTACTATTCTAGAAATGCCACTTTTAGAAAGTGAGCATTTCTTTGCACTAAAACCTTGTTGTGCCCTTCAATCCACGTCTGGCTAGGTTTAGTTGACAGCTCCTTGTGCATTCACTCAAACACACCCCAAACACAGGGTACTCAGCCTCACTTGCATACATCTGCATTTTGAATGGGTCTTCCTGGGCTGGGAGGGTTGAGGGCCTGCCCTCACACAAAGGACTGCCACACCCCCTACTGGGACTCTGGCAGACAGGATTGAGCTGAAAGGGGGCTTGGTGCATTTCTGAGACACTCTTTGAAGTCACCCCCACTTCAAAGGCACAACTTAGTATAAAACAGGGCCTCTGCCCTACCTCATCAGACACTTGCTGGAGAAGAAACCTGAACCAGAAACTACATCCTGCCAAGAAGAACTGCCTGGCTGCTCAAAGGACTCACCTGTCTGCTTTTCTACAAAGGACTGCTGCCTTGCTGTTGGCCTGCTGCCTTGCTGAACTCTTGCCTGGCTGTAAAAGTGCTCTCCAAGGGCTTGGATAGAGCTTGCCTCCTGTTCCCTGAAGTCTCAGGACCAAAAAGACTTCACTCTTCCTCTTGGACGCTCCGTGCGCCGAACTTTTCGACGCACAGCTTGTTCCGCGGCAAGAAAAAGGCCGCACACCGACACTGATCAACGCGACGCCTTCGGGACGACCGAAACTTTGACGCACGGCCTCGCAAGGACAACGCCGCCCGACTTCCCGGGAGAAATCGACGCGACGCCTACCGTGAGATCGAAACTTTGACGCACGGCCTCGCAAGGACAACGCCGCCCGACTTCTCAGGAGAAATCGACGCAACGCCTGCCGTGAGATCAAAACTTTGACGCACGGCCTCGCAAGGACAACACCGCCCGACTCCGCAGGAGAAATCGACGCAACGCCTGCCGTGAGATCAAAACTTTGACGCACGGCCTCGCAAGGACAGCGCCACCCGACTCCGCAGGAGAAATCGACGCGACGCCTGCCGTGAGATCGAAACTTCGACACGCAGCCCCGCAGAACGACGCGCAGCCGGAAAACAAGCAGGAAAATCCACGCACAGACCCGGGACATCTGGTAATCCCCGCGACCCACAGAAAGACTGTCCGCGCGCCGGAAAACGACGCACGACTTCCCCACGTGGAAAATAACGACACAAGTCTGTGTGTGCTGGGGAGAAATCGACGCACACACCCTTTTTCCACGCGCCTCTTCCTTTGTGGCCCTCTGAGAAGATTTTCCACCAGAAACCAGGTACTTTGTGTTTGAAAGAGACTCTGTTTATTTTCTAAAGACTTAAGACACTTTATTTGACTTTTCAGTGATATCTTTACAAATTCATATTGCAACTTTGATCGTTTTGACCTGAAGATACCCAGATAAATATTATATATTTTTCTAAACACTGTGTGGTGTATTTTTGTGGTGTTATGCTATGGTGTTGTATGATTTATTGCACAAATGCTTTACACATTGCCTTCTAAGTTAAGCCTGACTGCTCGTGCCAAGCTACCGGAGGGTGAGCACAGGCTGATTTTGGATTGTGTGTGACTTACCCTGACTAGAGTGAGGGTTCTTGCTTGGACAGAGGGCAACCTGACTGCCACCCAAAAACCCCATTTCTAACAGTTGTGCAACATTGACTCCTATTGTGACGGTTGTCCCTCTCTTGGTCTCTTTGCAAGTCTGCTTGGTGGTGCTACTCTGGTTCCTGGCTTGACTGGTGGCTCCCTTGACACAAGATTTTAGTAGATGTCTGCTCTACTTTCATACTCCCTGCACATTGCACCCCTTTCTGTCCATCCAGACTTTTAATGGTCAATGTGTCAACTAAATGACTCTTTGTACAATAGTAATCTTACTTGTTACAATAAAGACAGGAAAGCTGTAGCTGTGCTCAGTGCTTTTTATTGTGATACACAAGTGCAAAGGGTGAAGAGTGGGGTCTTGGTGGCTGTAATCATCAGAGCAGTTGGCCCAGCTGCAGGTAGTATAGGTCCAGTATCCAAGGACCATGGGAAAATGGAGACATAACAGTGGGCAGTCAATAGGGTGTGTCAGTGGCACACAAGGGAGAATGTTCAGGAGAGGCTCACTTTCTGGCAGTCATTCCGGTCTTGGCATCGGGTCCTGCAGAACGTCTGGATGGATGACATTGTTTACGTGGGGGTTCCTCAGCTACAGGGGGGGGTTGCTAGGGGCCTGTGGGTCCTCTGGCAAGGCATCCATTCCGCTAGCTGAAGTAGAAGGAGAAGGCTCAGTTGGTATGTGCCTAGTGGAAGGGGCCTGCTGGTGGGTAGAGGACGCACACAGGATGGTAGTAATTTCTTTGAGCACCCCTGCAATGGAGGCCATGGTGGCATTGTGTGCCTCCCAGTGCTGCATGGCCTCCTTGAGGTATAACCTCTGCAGCCTATGGTTCTCCTGCAAGGTTGAGAGGATCCGGGCCATCTTGTCCTGGGATTGCTGGTATGCTCCCAGGACACTGGTGATGGCCTCCTGGCCACTCGTGTCCCTTGGAAGCCCCAACCCTTGGCCCACCGGTGCCATCTAACTGCCCCTGGCCCCTTGTACGTGTGCCCCTGGCACAGTGTACCCACTCCCTGTTACACCAGAACCTTCATCGTCTTGGGTGTGAGGGGCTGACTCTGATCCCTTTACTGTGGGACACACTGCTGATTGACCAGTCCTTGGTACACAGGTTGGGGGATGAGGGGTTGGCTGTGCTGTTGCTGCCACTTGGGTGAGGTACTCAGATGTAGTCAGGGTGGGGCTGGTGGTGGTGGAATGACCAGCTGTCCCAGATGGGCCAAGTAAGTCATCATAGTCCAGACACCCACTGGGGCCTTCATCCAGAGGAGGGCTGGCTGCCTCTGGCATCCTCTGCAGGGTGGCAGTGGCAGGGATACCTGTGGATGGAGAGGGAAAGAGTTACATGGTGTACTTCTTTGTTTCCTAGTCTGATGCATGCAGTGGTTTGACTTGCTTCCTAGTGATGGCAATGACAGATGCAGCACTGCAGACATTGTCTGTGGGACATAGATTGTGACACTGGTTCCATGTACCATTGTGGGTTGTGGTTAGTAGACAGCATTGCTCTCATTGCCATTTATTAGTACACAGTCCGGTTGGTGTAGCTGGTGCGATGGTTTAACGTACAGGAGTTCCACTGTGAAGTGGGAATAGCAGCTTTTCATGTGTAGGGAGTAATGCATTGTCGAAGTTGTAGTACTTGCCATTGTGAGTGCTATCCGTGCATAAGGGAGGGACTGTGTGGGGATAGTGGCAGTGGGGTGGGATGGGGTGGCATGCAGGGGAGGGGCATTAGTTGATTGGGGGGAGCAGAAGTGTGAGATGGGTTGAATTGGGGAGTGATAGGGAGGTGGGGAAGCATGCTGTACAGGAGTCGTTGGTGACAGGGAGTGTTGTTGACTTACCAGCGTCCAGTCCTCAGGTTATTTCAGTCAGGCCCTCTGGATGCATGATGTTCAAGACATTCTCCTCCCACGATGTGAACCCTGGGAGAGGAGGTGGGGTTCCACCGCCAGTCTTGTTGATGGCAATCTGGTGTTGTGAGGCGATGGAACGCACCTTCCCCCTAAGGTCGTTCCACCTCGTCCTGATGTCCTCCCTTGTGCATAGATGGGTACCCACTGAATTGACCCTGCCAACTATCCTATGCCATAACTTCATTTTCTTGGCTATGGATGTTTGCTGGACATGTGCTCCCAACCACTGTGGCTCTACCCTGATGATTTCATCTACCATGACCCTCAACTCTTTGTTTGTGAATCATGGATGTTTTTGAGGGGACATGGTGGTTGTGATGTGGTTTGTGGGAGAGGGGTGTAGTGTGCAAGTGTGAGGTGTTTTGCGCTTGCTTGGTGGAGTGTGGGGGGTGCTTAGTTTTGTGTGCTGTGTGTTGTGGTTGTGTGCAGTTGTGACGTGTGCATGTTGTTGATGGTGCAGTTGTGTGATGTGTGCTGCATGTGTAGTGTATATGTGCCTATGGAGTATAAGTGTTAGGGAATGGCTTTGTAGCTCCTCGCTGTCTGTCTGTGGTTGTAGTTGTAAAGGATTGTGGGTTGTGTGTGGGTGTATTTTATAGTGGGTGGTGGGGGAGTGTTTAGTGTGGCAATGTGTTTCAGGTGTGGGGTGTTCATACTTTCCAATGTGGTGTTGGGGTCTGGTGGTGGTGGTATTTTGAGCATGGCAGTTCACACCTCCAATAATTTTCCAAAATGCAATGACCGTTGTGCTGATTTGTGGGTCGTGATATAGAGTGTGGGATGTTGTTGGCGTGGCGATGCTGATGGTGGGACCGTCTCTCTCCCCCCTCGGTCGGCCTGGCAGTCTCGGATTTGTGACTATTTTTGGGTGGTCTTTAGTATGTGACTCATAATATGGCAGTCGGGATACCACCATCAACAGCGGTCTTTTGGCGGCCGTCACCACGGCGGACTTCCGATAAGACCGCAAAACTTGTAATAAGGGCCTGAGTGTGGTTCCTGCACTTAGGCGAGAGAGTTGAGAAGGAACTAGAAGAGTGCCATCTTCACAACTGCCATTCCCCTAAAGGATGCAGAATCCATTGACAATGTCTGTACAGGTATGGGAACAAGCTGCAGTTGATTTCTTTGGGACCTTAGGAAAATGAAATCATCTCATGGTGGTCTTTGATGAGAATGCTTTCCTTTCATAGAGGTGGTATCATCAACGATCCATGACAAGGACGACAAGTGACTGGATGACATATTTGCAGCATGGGGTATCCCCACAACTCTCAAATCTGTCAATGGTCCCCCTTTCAATAGTAAAGAATTCAAGGAGTTTCTAATCAGACTAAGGCCTTCATTATGAACTCAGCGGGATGTCCCGCCAATTTCAGGCTGGCGAACTAAACACAGACCGCCAGCCCGTTGAGGACACCGCCGGCCAAATAAACAACATTCCGCTGGGCTGGAGGGCGGAAACTGTTTCTGCCAGCCGGCCCAGCGGAATGCTGGGCCTGGACATTGCCAACGGCTCCACATGGAGCCGTCGTCAATGTAGCAGTGCGGCGGCTGCAGCAGCATCCGTCGCGCATATCACTGCCTGTAAATCGGGCAGTGACATGTGCGACAGGGCTGTGCACGGGGGCCCCTGCACTACCCATGCCAAGTGCATGGGCAGTGCAGGGGCTCCCAAGGGGGCTCCGGGGCACCCATTTCGCCAACCTTTTCCTGGCAAGGGAACCCGCCAGGGAAAGGCTGGTGGACACAGGTTCTTTATCCGGCAAACAGCGCTGCTTGCAGCTCTGCCCTGTCGGATAAGGAACTCCGCCATCATCAGGCTGCCTGGCGGCGGTGGCCTGGGGTTGGCGGACGTCCGCCTGTGGCGGTCTCGCCATGAACATTATTTGGCGGTCCGGACCACCTGTGTTCATAATGACCGCTTAAATGTCAACCATCAAAAAAGTACATCTCTATGGCTACAAGCCAATGGTGTTGTCAAACAATTCATGGGAACCCTCAAAAGGATTACTCAACGAGCGTCGATGGAGGGAATCAAGTTAAACCAGGTCCTGTGTCAAGCACTCATGTTTATCATTAAACTTCTCTAACCACAACTGGTGAGAGTCCTGCCGCCTTAGTATTTGAGAGAGCCATCAGAAACAAACTATCACAGTGGGCAGTAGATCGACATATCAATGCTGATAAAGTCCATGCTCCTGACACTTTTTAAAAGTGCAAAATTAAAACATATGCTGACCAGTGTCGATGAACTCAGCTCAGTTTCGATGAAGGTGACTAGGTCCTGGTCAAACAGAAATTAAAGCTGAAAACAGACACTCTGTTTGCTGTTGATCCTCTGAGGGTGGTGATGTGCAAAGGACACATTGTGATTGTGCATAATCCCAGACAGACCATCACAGGGGATTCATCATATTTTAGGCACCTACCTCTGCGTGCATTAGGTCCTGCAATCATGAACAAGGCAATCCTGCCTAAAAGTTCAGATCAAGCATCAAAACCTGTGCCATCAGTGTCCAACCAGAGTGCATCTGAACTACATCATACCACTCAATCTGGCAAACTAATGTGAGAGCCTCGATGATTTATTGAAGAAATGTGATGTGACAGGTGTGCATACTTTTTATTTAACAAGGGGAAGATGTAGTGTCGTGAGACTTTGTGCTCTAGAACCCTTGTGGTTCTAGGCAGAGTCAAAGAGGAATGGCATACCTTGCTATGAGGTGTTAAGGTTTGGTTATTAACTGCTATGATTTAAAATAATTTTGTCCCTCATTTTTACCCTTTTATTCTGAAGCTATTTTTCCTTGTTGGATTTTCCATCCTGGAAGATTATGCATTTTCCCTCTACTCTGTTAAAGGGTAGTTTTGGTGTTTTGCTTACCAACTCTTGAAAAGCTATTCATCTTCATCTATTTTGCTATCACCACAGAGGTTTTGTATTGCACTTTGTGGCTTTTTTCTCCTGACTAAAGGCCTAATTTATATATTTGGTGGATTGAGTTAACTCCATCAGAGCGTTGAAGTAAATTGCTCCATCCCCTTGACGGAGTCCTCGACTGGAAAATTTAGAAATGTCTGCAGGCCTTTCTTAAGTCAAAGGGCATTCCTGCCATGCAGACTTTCCATGCGGCTGTCAGGGTTGTCCTACTGATTACATTTTTTGCATTGCCCCAGCAGTTTAGAGTGATTGATTTCTTTACTGTACGACATTGTGGGGGAAGTGACCACAGGGCTCTTGCTGCTATTTTTAATTATGAGGAAGCACAGGTAAAAAGCCTTACCCATAGCTAGGAGTTTTCCATTTCACTTAAATACTCAACTACATTCAGAACATCTGGAGTATTTATCTAATTTGCAGGTTTCAAGGAGAATAAATTGTGTACCGGAAAGGGAAGTAGACTTATTAAGGTGGTATAGGGAACTGATAGACAGCTGGTTAACGATAAATTTGGAAGAAACAAAGATTCTGTTTTTTAGAAAAAAAGAGTTTTAAATGGCACTTGAATACCAATCAGATAGAGATTGTGAACCATTATAAATATTTGGGCCTCATGTTGTCAACTAATCTGAGATAGAAGTCCCATATTGACTATTGACTACACAAAGACTAGAATCTTGCTCCAGGCGGGCTCGCTTGTAATATGTAATGAGAATTATGGTGGATTCTTGTGTGCCCCTCTAATTAAAGCTTATTGTACCAAATTTCCCTCCATTATCCTGGAATGGAATGGAGGCCTTCTGCTTGTATCAATGGTATCCTTGGGATTCCCTCAAAGGCGCTGCCCTAAAAACATTATTGTGTTTACCAAAATGATTAATTGTCCAAGGGATCCGATGTGAATTTAATTTAACATTCTGGTGTTTATAGACAGTATCCACTTCCTTAGGTTTTTTGACCAACTAGCTCAGAGAGATCAGCCTTGCAAAAGTTTGAAATTGTGTTGGGAGGAGATTCTCATTAGTGAAAGGGAATGGGCCAGAGCAGTTGTCAATGCTCAAAAATATTTACTTCCTCCGGTGAAATATCAAAATGGGATCCCTTCCCCTCAAAATACTCAATGAAGGAGTCAGCAGAAAATGTCTCCGCAAATTATGATGTCAACTATTATCAAAGCAACCTTCAGTCACTCTTACCTATAAACCCCTATGGCATGTATATCCTTTTCCCTACATCTTCAGTCTGTCTAAGCAGAATGATCATTTAGAATTGCTCAGTTTTCATCATGGGTGTAATCCTGTATATTCTAATAACCAGTAGCATAAACGCTGGCAAATGTATAATGTCTTATCAAATATCAGACATTGCCTAGGTTGGAAGGAATTGCTCTTTTGTTGAGTATTAAGTTATTTGATATGGATGTTGGTCTCTCACTTTTTATATCCTGTATTCAATATAGGAAGTAATTTGGACTGTTAAGCTGTATTTTAATATGGAAAGATAATGCTGTAAAATGTAGAAAAATTGTATTCCCTCTAATCAAACCTCTTGACCCCTGTCTTCCCTTGCTGCGGTTGGCGACTTAATTTCTGACCAGGCCATTAAAATGACTATCATTTAGGACTTTCTTTATCAGTGAAGCAACTGACTGAGGTTTAGCAGAAATATATATGAGTATGGTAAGCCTGGTGCTTAGTTTCTAAATGAATGAGTGCTGGTGCCCAAAGCTGCCTAAGGTCGGCACTATTAAAAGCCTATACCAAAGCTATGTAATCTTCAATCCAACTCGTGCCTCTTTCATGCACTACCAGACACCCCCTCGTCTTTATATAACTATGTCCAGTCCCTGTTTTCTCCTTTCGTGAAGGGTTTTTCTGCCTTTGTCTTCCTCCACCTTTTTGTGTGTTTTTCTCTTACTTGTTCAAGGAAATGTAAGACCATGAAAAGTAAGTGCAGGTCCACCCTCCCCCTCCCCCCCCACACACACACACAACTACCTCCGCCCCTCAGGCAAACACCACCTCACATTAAGCACTGGGTAAGCCACGAACCATCTACCAAAAAATAATACTGTGTAAATAAAATGTCCTTCTAGCCCTCAATATATTTCTTCTGGAATCCAACCTGCAATGCAACATTAGCAGCGAAAGTGTGACTATCTGGTTCCCATGTCATCATATAATCAGTACAGCCGTTTATTAAACTGCGTTACATTGCAGATAGGGGAGCATATTCATGTAACTGTCATGTTGATTGATTAAGCGGCAGCTCGCTTGTGACGTCTTCAGAGAAGTGCTGTAGATTTACATATGAGGTGCTGACAAAGAAAGCTCTGAGCAGCGCAACAAGATTACTGAGCCAACCCCTAGCTGCTTCCAATGCACTGCAATGTAGCACCATTCCTCTTGGCCAGGTCAAATGCACTCACCTCGCAACCCTACATTCCCACGCACTGGGACATTGTAACTGAATGGTAATTGTTGTATTTAATATGGTAGAATGTAGAACACAGGGAGTCTTAGCGACTGCCTAGCAACGTGGGGTGGAAATGGAATGAGAATAAGATTGTAAGGCAGTGACAGTTGCCCACTGGATCTGCCAGGGTTTGACGAGTATATCTGGTTATTAAAAGACTTTAAAAAGAAGAGAAATGGAGCGGTGTCCTTTTAGTAATAAACGGCATAGTTTACTTTCAAAACAGAATGCAGAAGCCAGCTGTCCCACGGCATGTCTAATGGGTCTAATCAAGCCCACAAAATGTACATTTTTGTCTGTTACTAACCACAACACTGCAATACTCACCCTCCATGCCTGGCACCGACAAACATTAGTTATATAGGCCTCACGTAAAACCAATGGGAATAAAAAGACTGGGCATAGGAAATAAATATAATATTGTGACTACGAAAAAGAGATGGGTAGCCTACCAGGATGCGTGCTTTTATTTAGGATATGCTTGTACACATTTGTTTCCTTACTTCTAAGCATTTAACCATCCAGTGGAATTTCTCTTCTCTCTAGCATCAGAATTCCCTTGGTGAAAGTGTTTTACGGGGAGGAGATGCCAAGCTTCTCGCTTCAGAGAACCCAATGAGATATTTGAGAGTCAGGTCAATGTCCTCTGTGTTAAATATACTTGATGTTCCAGAAGTGCACTTGTTCTGTGTTTGAAAGCAAAGTACTACAAGAAGCCTGCGTCTCTGGTACACATCTTGTGTGTGTGTGAAGGAACCCTGTCTTGCTTCCCAGGTCCAGCAGTGTGCTGATTTGATTCATGTAAACTGATGGGCATTCACAAATCATATACAACGAATGTGTAACATACCCAATAGACAAAAGTGCTTGTAGAACCCTGGCTTGGTAAAACAGGAATGGCACTCTAATTAAAGAGTGACATCTAGGTTGTATGTTTTGTAATTATATTAATAAGACAGCTGAACAAAGGGGGCTCATTAAATTAAAAGACAGCGTAGCAGCATGTAGACACTGGTAAATCAAACAAAACCGCATTTTAAAAAGCCATGGAAAACTTATTTCAGTGGGCCCAAAAAGAGATTACCTATTTAGGTATAAAAAATACCCCAGGGTCTTGGATCTTTTCAAAGCTAACTTTCTGCCGGTCTTACAACAGATCAAAGTAGACCTTAAACATTGGGCGCGCATGTATTTCTCTTTGTTGGGAAGTCTTCACGCCATAAACATCACTGTTTTGCCTCAGCTCTTATGTGGAGTTAGACCGAGGCTACCTTCCATCCCTCTGCTCCCTAATAACCCACTTCCTCTGGCAAAATCGCAGAGCTTGCTTATCATACAAAATTCTGAGGCTTCCAAGGGACATGGGTGGGGTGGGTCTCCCAGACTTTCACTTATATTACAAGGCGGCCCAGATACGGGTAATTTTGAAATAGTCCTTACAGGAATCAGACAATCACTGGCTTCACATGGATAGAGCTGTCGTGGGCAGATATATCTGGGACGTGTTGTGGAAACCGAAAGCAGACCGACTGCCCAACATGTACCTAAGTACACCCACCTCAACAACACTTAAAATTTGGGAAGAGGTGCCCTGTATAGTAGGTTGGACTACCTTTCCTTCCCCCTTCACGCTGATTCATTTTAAACCAGCCTTCCTCCTGCATTACACTCAGGGCCCTTTGATGTATGGAAAGAATGAGGATGTACCACAATAGCCAATCTATTTCGCAGATGGGATATTTGAACACTGCCAAAGGGATTTTCATCTTCCCTCCACGGAGCACTACTGACACATGAAACTTAAACATTGGGTACTTCAACCCAATGTCTGGGAGGCGGCCACTAGTGATTTGACTCCCATTAAAAGATTTGAAAAGAAGGCTGGGACCTTTAGGGGTTGTATGTCCTTCATTTACAATCTCCTGTTATCTACCACACATTCTCCACAACTCATATACAAACGCTATTGGGAGTAAGTCCTAGGGCAGGATATCTCAGAGGCTAATTGAAGTGAACTTTGGAGAGATATTCCTCAATGTAACCATTCCATTGGCACCTGAGAGGTCCATTATAAACAACTTTTTGACTAGTATCTTTATCCCACTAACTCATACATATCTTCCCTGATATATCAGATTTGTGCAGGTGAGGATGTGGTCTAAGGGGAGACTTTCACCACATCTGGTGGGACTGGTCAACTATTCGCCTATTCTGGTCTGAAATACTAGCTCAAATCAAAGAGAACCATTCTCGACAACCACGATTTTGCATTCCTAGCTCTATCTGATTAATCCCTTATGCGCCAAACCAAGGGAGACAGAGCTATTTTGTGTCTCTCTCTAGGGGCAGCCAAACTACCTTTAGCTGTAGCATGGAAGAAAAAGGAGGAACCATTGCTAATGCAATGGATCACCAGGCTTTGGCAGGCAATTACAATGGAAAGAATGACTGACATATTTATGGACAACTATAAAAAATGCAATTCATCTAGGGTCCCTTATGTTATATCTATCTAGAGGTCTCCCTTTATATGCATGTCCTACTCATACAAGGGCACTTCATCTCTTCCAGTTTTAAAGAGGGAGCAACGGGGAGATACCTGTGTCTAAAGTGATCCTTTGGGCGGTTGCTTCTTGACGGTCCCCCCTTCCTCATCTGTGTTTGCATCTTTTGATGTTACAGCTGCTAAGCCTCACATGTACCAAAGTTGTTCTAAATGTTCACCCCACAAGGGGTAACATTCTTTTTTGTTTTGGGTTGGGGGGACAGTGTTGCTTACATTAGTAGCACTCTAAATAGCGAAGGTGATAATGCCTGTAATGTACACTGGGGAACAATCCCCATAGGTCGAAAAAAGGGTTACTAAACTAGACAAACTGTAATTTGGGAAGATTGATTTGTCTGTGGTCACCATCGCTGCTGTATGTATAATAAAACTAATACAAGCATTTTGAGAAAAAACTTTGGGGGTCATTCTGACCCTGGCGGACGGCGGAGGCCGTCCGCCAGGGTACCGCCGCTGAATGACCGCACCGCGGTCAAAAGACCGCGGCGGCCATTCAGACATTTCCTCTGGGCCGGCGGGCGCTCTCCAAAAGAGCGCCCGCCGGCCCAGAGGAAATGCCCCTGCAACGAGGACGCCGGCTCAGAATTGAGCCGGCGTAGTTGCAGGGGTGCGACGGGTGCAGTTGCACCCGTCGCGTATTTCAGTGTCTGCTTAGCAGACACTGAAATACTTTTCGGGGCCCTCTTACGGGGGCCCCTGCCGTGCCCACGCTATTGGCATGGGCACGGCAGGGGCCCCCAGGGGCCCCGCGGCACCCCCTACCGCCATCCTGTTCCTGGCGGGCGAACCGCCAGGAACAGGATGGCGGTAGGGGGTGTCAGAATCCCCCATGGCGGCGCAGCAAGCTGCGCCGCCATGGGGGATTCTAAGGGCAGCGGTAAACCGGCGGGAGACTGCCGGTTTGCCTCTTCTGACCGCGGCCGAACCGCCGCGGTCAGAATGCCCTGCGGGGCACCGCCGGCCTGTCGGCGGTGCTCCCGCCGACCCTGGCCCCGGCGGTCTTAGACCGCCGGGGTCAGAATGACCCCCTTTGTCTTCCTAATATATACTTGTCTTATACCAGAATGCAGTTCAAGGGAAATTTTAATTTAGAAAATGTCTAATTAAGAGCCTCATAGAAAGCAGATTTACTTTTAAACTTGTTACAAAGCAAGCAAAAAACTTGCATTGTAGACATAAACACATTTTGAAAACTGAATATTGAGAAAACAACTGAAGAACCGCAAGGCAGCATGCACGCTTATTTTACTAAACATTCATGCTGTTAATCTTAAAATATCAGCAGGGCTTTAAGTAGGATGAAAAAAGTGGGGGATCTCTAAAAGGACTGTGGCCTATGTAATTAATGGTGTGACTTAAACAGGTAAACTACTTTTCTGTGATTCCCATAGTGTGCCACCTGATCAATATTTTATTCTTCTCTGAGCTTCCTGTTATTGCATCCGGCTACATAACAAAACTACTGACACACACCTAAAACCAGTCAGAACTATTGCATTTGTCAACGGTTGTTCGTTGTTTAAAGTAAATTAGTAGCAACAATCTTTTTTTTAAATAATTGATTCTGAAAATGCTTTCATTTTGAAACTGTGAGACGCTGAAATAAACTACTGAAGGCTGTGGAAGGAGAAGTGGTCTCCAAAGTGTCTTAAGCACTTCTATTATGCTCACTCTGTCCAACATATACACCCATTTTGTTCTACATATCCCCCATCTGCACATCTTACATCTCAACTCTTTCCTCTTCAGCACCCTCTTACATACCTATTACATAAGAACAACACAGCTTACAGAAGCCGTGCACAGATGTATTCTGTTTACTAAAATACTTCCAAAATGGTTTAGCAAGGGAGACCAAATCATTCTAGAATGTTTCTAGTTTAGGTTTAAAACTGTTCTTTTCAATTATTGTCTTAATTGCAATAACGTAATGTACTAAATTGAAACACTTACTGACCTTTGAAAAAACACATGAACAATAGAGCCTGTATTTATTACACAACATGCTATACATCCCTATAGTCATGAACATTTCAGTATAGATCTCGCGTGAGCAGATCCTCATTCAGTATAATGCTCTAAACTGAAGCATGTATGTGCACTGAGAAGGGCCCTGAGCCACATACAAAAGCAGCACTCCACTTACTTCTGGCGAATGCGGGTCTTTTTTTTCTCACAGAACTGATCGCTGTTACTTTACGAAAGGCAGCGTCAGCTGGCTAGATTGAGAGCACGTCAAGAGAGATGTTTTATTATCTACACGGTCTCGTATTGTCACCCTTATTGATTGATACACAGCACAGAAAAAAAAGTGTGGGGTCATATTCTGTAGAAGGGTACAGATTGGAAAGATCCTTAGGAACTGGGGAAGGCATCCTTGTTTGTGACTTTAATTAGATGGAAAAGACAGGTTGGCACATATGAATCACATAGAAAAGGAAGATGTCATATGTCTGGCAAAACTAAATTACTTGTTGCTATAACATAATGATTTGGGGTAGACAAATACCATTCCACGAATGCAGTATTGGCCGAATTTATAATTTGCGGAGCAGCCTTGGTGGGACTTTCTTTCATATCTTGTCTAATGCAGGCTGTTTATTGGCAGTCTTAATCTTGTGAAAAGATACATTACCGCGTGAACCTCCAGATAACAACTTTTCGATGCAGGTCTTCATATCAGAGAATTCATCAAACATTCAAGAAACAAGCAGGACCAGCGTGTTTGCATATTGTCACACCATTACAGAAAAAAAAAAAAAATGGAGTGCACGAACAGCCCATTGGCTGGTCTTTTTTTTTACTGTGGTTGAAAGAAAATCAGTGTTTTATTAAGTATTCTCTTAATGTACAACTTATTAAAAAAGTGACTGAAGTTTTAACATGGAACCTATGAGTCATATACACCCTATCCACTGTCACACAAACTGGCAGACCCTAATTCAGGCACTCCATCTACTGAGTGCAAGTTCATGTGACAAAACATGATCAGACCAAACACAAGGTTTTTTACACTGATAAAAGTTTGCATTTGTAATACAGACGTAGACTGAAATTCATTCTAATTCCACTAATGATGTTGCCACTTAAAGTTAGGCACCTAGACTTATGTGCCTCAGCAACCACGCCATTGCTTTGAATTTACCACAGTTATTTACCACACCATAGAGTCAATGTGGGCCATCTTCTGCTGCATATTTTACAGTTTTTAGCAAAAATATACGTCTAGCTGAAATTAGCCAAAATTACTAAAAATAAAACTACATCCATGATGCCATGCAGTGGAGGCCATTTGCAAATGTTAATTGATCACCTTTTACTTTCAAATAGCTGTATTTAGGTTATATCATTTTGCTAATGAGGATATATGTTTTCCCAGACAATATAAATGTGTGTTAAAATGTCGACATTGTGAAATAACACTGCCATCTAATGTGCCACATTGCACCACACAATTGCCTCTGATTTCAGCATTTTAAACCTTTTTCATAATTTGGTCCTTAATTACCACCCAATTCCAGTGAGTGTTAGAACTTAGGTTGTTGGTTGCCTGGATATCAGCCCTGGTCAAGCAGCAACCACAATCCTAGTCAAGGTAAGTTTCAACAAACCCTAAACTAACCTTTTCTCACCCTCTGGTAGCTTGGCACAGAGTAGTCAGGCTTAACTTAGAGGCAATGTGTAAATTATTTGTGCAACACTTCAAACAGAAAAATAATGGAATTATCACACAAATATATTCCACAATAGGCTGGAAAAATAACTCTGACTTTAATAACTAAAGCAAGGCCAAACTGACAAAAGTCCAATAAGCAAATCTTGAGTTTTGGATTTTTAAAGATTAAACTGTGAAACAGCACTCAGAAGCAAGAATCGCCAACTGGAGATATTTGGTCACACCGGACTGGGACAAAGTCAAAAGTTCAGGCTGAGTGTGATGGAGCGTGGGCTGGCTAGAGGGACCCAGTTTCACCCACTTTATAAAATACCTTCAATCCTGTTTGCAGAGAATTGCACCAGTTCCAAACCATGCTGTAGAGACAATGTGCCGGTACTGCTTCATGCAGCAACACAATGCTTTGGTTCCGAGATGCGGTGAGGTTGCGGTGTGAGTTCCCGATGTGTTGATGTTGAATATACAGGGGCTGGTGCTTGGGAGGTGAAGATCGGTGTCAGAGATGCGTTGTGCAGTCAAGGCAATGCATAAGTGCTGATGAGCACCGAGGCTGCAAAGGGGAGTTTCAACATTATCGTCGAGGCTGCTGTGACAGGGATACGAGGACCTTGCGCTAAGAAAATCAATCCAGTATTGGTTCTGAAGGCAATGCGCCAATTCTAAGATGTGAGGTGCACACACACACACACACTCTCAAACATATGTGTGACTCAAACATGTGTGTGTATGTATATTTGTTTTACCCCAAGGAGGTCGCGCACTCACAGAGCGATGCTGAATTAATTCTTTAATTGTCATTAAACACAGAACAAACTTTGACAGACGTGTTTTGGCACCCAGCCTTTGTCAATGTCAAAGCTGTCAGTATCGCTGCAGCATTTGAGTAGATAATTCAATGTCATTGGATAGCAGACCAGGGTCAACAACATAGAAAATGCACTTTCTGCCTTACAGCTGCTTTCAGCAGAGTAGTTAACGTTGCGGCCATCCTACCATGCATTAATGAAAGAACATTTACCCATACCCTTAGCATTAATCCTGACAGCTTTGACATTGATAAAAGTTGGGTGCCGAAAAGCGTCTGTCAAAGTTTGTTCTGGTTAATGACAATTAAAGAATTAATCCAGCATTGCTTTGTGAGTGCGTGACCTCTTTGCTGTGAAACAAATATATTGTGAGTCTGCCCTCATGTTTGCTTCACTCGCTGAGTCAGAGGTTGGTAGAGGGTTGGAAACTGAATATCTCTACATATATATATATATATGTGTGTGTGTGTTCCCAAAGCATAGGCCATACCAAATGTGACAGTATCCCTGCATGCCTGTTTTGTTTTGCCCACTTTATTCTGAATCTGATAAAGTATATTTTAAGAGTACTAGGGTTTCACTAAATCCGTAACAAAAAACATTCTTCCTTGGCTGAACAATTACATTCAGCTGTTATGCAAAAGTGCATCTGATGGGTTTGGCTCTTTCAGGAACTGGAAAGTGAGGAAGAAATCTATTCCTTCAATGTCTAGCGGGTGATTTTAGCAACCCATACTGAAAGTTCATGTCAATAAAAAGCGCCATATACACTTTACAAATATTATTACATTGCTCAGAATCATGTTTACCACCTCTAATTTAATCTGGAATGCAATTTCTATTTGTCACACACACTGCGATATTTGCCATCTAATTGCCCTATGAAAAAAAGAATTTTCCTCAGCTGAAGGTGGTTTATCTAATCTTACTCATCAGAGTACGCACACAAGTAAGAAAGCTTAGAAGTCGGCTTGTAGGTTAAAAGTCTTAGAATATATTAAAGTGCAGTGAATAATTTAGCAGCTGCTTTGTTGAACAGAATAGAGGTTTTACTTTCAAGACACTTCTTAACATCCCACAACCTATCCAGTGATAAGGTTAGCTATCCAACCCAAATGTCCCGGAGTCGAAGCTTCTACTTTCACCTCAATATCCCAGGCCAAAGGAAATGCTCTATTTGAGGAGCTGCAGGGCGGATTCATAGTGCTTCCAGTTCCTATTCTTTCCGATTTGCTACCAATTGGCTGAAAGGCAAAGAGATCGAGTGATAAGGAGCATGGGGCCCGCCAATAATTTCGCTTTGTAAGAGAAAAAACTCTTTTAATGTATACGAGATTCATCCGTTCACTTGAAAATGGTCCTACGTAAATTATCACCAATACATAGCCCCCAGACTCGGACATTTTACTGCCAATCTCCGATTATGAGCGAGGGATCTGTTAGACGTTAACAAGTTGCATTTGCTGGGTAAAACGATCTAATTTTTTTTAGCTCTTGGTACCATTTGGTATCTCTACGAAGTGCAGAATGGAAAACCTTCGAAGTCTATCAGGTGATGTCGTTTGTAGATGGAACTCAGTCCTCATCAGTACCATATGCGCCACTTGTTTTGTGCACAAAACCTCAAACCTAACTGAATAGACATCACTTGCCAGCACAGCAGTAGGAGACACAGAAAGAGCAGCGTGAGAAAGGGAGAAAGCATCCAATTGGAAGGCCATTCGCACATCTTGCTCCTGGGACTGTGCCCTGCCAACGTGTTAATAACAGGAAGATTCCTACTATGGAGAACGGCACACCACGTGACCAGATGCAAGCAGCGCAGCGGGCGTGTTATCTAGGTTTTCCTGTTCATGGGTGAGCTGCAAGGTCGATACATTTCAGGCCGATGGAGACACAAGTCTACAGAAAAGCCTCATTCTGTATTTTTTAAGCAAACACAAAAAATCCTGAAATACAGCAAATGTAACTAGCAATTGTCCTTTTAGGCGGACAACGTATTTCCTCAGGAGACATGAAGCCAACAAACGATATTTGCCCCTAGCCTTTTCAGTTTATCCATTTATTTATGCTTATGTTTGTTTAAACGCTCGTAAAGCAACGTCATGTACCGCAGGCTACTTCAGAGCAGTCGCAGCCACAAGAAAACGCATGTTTTCAACTACTTCGGAAGACATAGTCAAAATTGCATTACGTTTTTTATTTGTCATTCGGCTGTCTGAAGTTAGAAGAGGGAACAAAATGTAATTTATGGTGTTCTGAGCCAGTGGTACCCTCATACTCTAGGGATGGAAGCAGTGTTTAATTTGTGCTTGTTGTTTCCTGTGCTGAGCACCGGCACTTATTTTTGTGGGCCGGGGCTTATTCTTCTGCCTCAAGCATTTGCTGTGAGCAAAAGACACATGAGGGGAAAACGAAAAAGCGTCACAAAGGGAAAAAGCAGAAAGCTGTAGGAGTGAGCTGAAGGGGCAGGGAATGGCTTTAAATGGATTGATGAGGCCGGAGATGGCTTCAGAATTACGCTGCCTCAGTATTCTGTGTTCGCACATTTAATTGCAGCAGCCGCGTGTTTAAGAGCGTGTTTGGGCACCGGCACCTTTTTTATTTACAAATTAAGCACTGGCTGAAAGAGTCCTGGACCCAGTTTTCACGGAGCCCGCGTGTAGACGAATGTTGGAACGGCCCCTTTCTCCATCAGGTTTAAACCGATAATCGGCATTTGAAGCCAGTTGAGGAAAGGGACGTGGCCAATTATGTATGGAGCACACAACTGAAAATCCTACACCACCTTCCCATCATCAGCAGGAAGCATATTTAGCGGGAGGAAAGTAGGTTCAAGACTCTTGCTTTCTAGATGGACATAATTTAGTCAGGAATCACATTGTCTGCAAGGCAAGTGTCCCTCGTATGTGATTATTGATTAAAATATGGGAATTATTTTTCACTTGCTGCTTTATTAAAAAAAAACACGAACAGTTCCACAAATGTTGTTCTACTTCTCTTGGAACATTTGTTCTCTTGTTTGCTAGCTAGACTTGTACCCTCGGCTGTGTAAAAGGAATCTATATGACACCTTCTCTCATCTCGCAGGACTCCTGAAAGGAAATGAGTGCTTGACTTTTATCCTGTGGCAAGTGATTTAGCACTGTAGAAAGGGCACGGCCGTAGAACAGACTGGTCAGCATTTGTAGCTCACATAAACCAGCTCTGAGATATAAAATGAGTCATTTTACTTAAGAATAATTGCTCACAGAAGAACAATGTATTTACGTTAATTGTCTGAAACTGGAGTTACACTGAGTAAGGGGCATAGCCATGCAGAAGAGCCTCTCCTCGGGAACTCTAATGCATTTGGATTACAGTGGCGCAGTCCACAGCACATCAACGCTGCACTGAATACAATTTACATCTATTCTCATATTTTGCATCACTACTATAGGGCAATCCATTAGCAGTTTTTGCGTCCGCGAGTTGGCCCTTCATAAACTCACAATCCACTGACTTTCTGCCAAAATCAATGTTTTAATTTATAATGACATCTAGTTCAACTTGCAGCAATCACAAGCCATTAAATCTCTGTTTTGTGACCTAGCCAGGTCATTAACCACTTCGCTGCCAGGCCTTTTCCCCCTCCTGTGCCAGGCCTTTTTTTGCCTATTTGAGGCAGTTCGCGCTTAGGCCCGCATAACTTTTTGTCCACATAAGCTAACCAAGCCAAATTTGCGTCCTTTTTTTCCAACATCCTAGGGATTCTGGAGGTACCCAGACTTTGTGGGTTCCCCTGAAAGAGGCCAAGAAATTGGCCAAAATACAGGGAAAATTTTGTTTTTTTCAAAAAAATTGGAAAAAGTGGCTGCAGAAGAAGGCTTGTGGTTTTTCCCCTGAAAATGGCATTGTTAGAAATGGGGTTTTTGGTTGGCAGTTAGGTTGCCCTCTGTCCAAGCAAGAACCCTCACTCTAGTCAGGGTAAGTCACACACAATCCAAAATCAGCCTGTGCTCACCCTCCGGTAGCTTGGCACGAGCAGTCAGGCTTAACTTAGAAGGCAATGTGTAAAGTATCTGTGCAATAAATCATACAACACCATAGCATAACACCACAAAAATACACCACACAGTGTTTAGAAAAATATAGAATATTTATCTGGATAATTGTAGGTCAAAACGATCAAAGTTGCAATACGAATTTGTAAAGATATCACTGAAAAGTGATATTAAGAGTCTTTCAGTCTTTAAAAAGCAATAAAGTGTCTTTCAAGCACAGAGTACCTGGTTTCTGGTGGGAAATCTCCTCAGAGGGCCACAGGAGAAGAGATGCGTGGAAAAAAGGGGTGTGTGCGTCGTTTTCCGCTCAGCACACACAGACTTGCGTCGTTCTTTTCCACGCGGGGAAGTCGGGCGTCGTTTTCCGGCGCGCAGACAGTCTCTTTTTGTGGATCGCGGGGATTACCAGATGTCCCGGGTCTGTGCGTGGATTCTCCTGCTTATTTTCCGGCTGCGCGTCGTTCTGCGGGGCTGCGCGTCGAAGTTTCGATCTCACGGTAGGCGTCGCGTCGATTTCTCCTTGGAAGTCGGGCGTCGTTTTCCTTGCGAGGCCGTGCGTCGAAATTTTGGTCTCACGGCAGGCGTCGCGTCGATTTCTCCTTGGAAGTCGGGCGGCGTTGTCCTTGCGAGGCCGTGCGTCAAAGTTTCGCACTCACGGTAGGCGTCGCGTCGATTTCTCCTTGGAAGTCGGGCGGCTTTGTCCTTGCGAGGTTGTGCGTCGAAGTCTCGATCGTCCCGAGGGTGTCGCGTTGATCAGCGTCGGTGTGCGGCGTTTTTCTCGCCGCGAAACAAGCTGTGCGTCGAAATTTTCGGCGCACGGAGCGTCCACGTGAAAGGAAGAAGTCTTTTTGGTCCTGAGACTTCAAGGAACAGGAGGCAAGCTCTATCCAAGCCCTTGGAGAGCACTTTCACAGCCAGACAAGAGTTCAGCAAGGCAGCAGGGCAACAGCAAGACAGCAGTCCTTTGGAGAAAGCAGACAGGTGAGTCCTTTGAGCAGCCAGGCAGTTCTTCTTGGCAGGATGTAGTTTCTGGTTCAGGTTTCTTCTCCAGCAAGTGTCTGATGAGGTAGGGCAGAGGCCCTGTTTTATACCCAAATGTGCCTTTGAAGTGGGGGAGACTTCAAAGAGTGGCTAAGAAGTGCACCAGGTCCCCTTTCAGTTCAATCCCGTCTGCCAGGGTCCCAGTAGGGGGTGTGGCAGTCCTTTGTGTGAGGGCAGGCCCTCCACCCTCCCAGCCCAGGAAGACCCATTCAAAATGCAGATGTATGCAAGTGAGGCTGAGTACCCTGTGTTTGGGGTGTGTCTGAGTGAATGCACAAGGAGCTGTCAACTAAACCTAGCCAGACGTGGATTGTAAGGCACAGAAGGATTTAAGTGCAAAGAAATGCTCACTTTCTAAAAGTGGCATTTCTAGAATAGTAATATTAAATCCGACTTCACCAGTCAGTAGGATTTTGTATTACCATTCTGGCCATACTAAATATGACCTCCCTGCTCCTTTCAGATCAGCAGCTGCCACTTCAACAGTGTATGAGGGCAGCCCCAATGTTAGCCTATGAAGGGAGCAGGTCTCCCAGTAGTGCAAAAACGAATTTAGGAGTTTTACACTACCAGGACATATAACTACACAGGTACATGTCCTGTCTTTTACCTACACAGCACCCTGCTCTAGGGGATACCCAGGGCACACATTAAGGGTGACTTATATGCGGAAAAAGGGGGTTCTAGGCTTGGCAAGTACTTTTAAATGCCAAGTCGAGGTGGCAGTGAAACTGCACACACAGGCCTAGCAATGGTAGGCCTGAGACAAGGAAAAGGGGCTACTTAAGTGGGTGGCACAATCCGTGCTGCAGGTCCACTAGTAGCATTTAATCTATATGCCCTCGGCACCTGGAGTGCACATGACTGGGGACTTATAAATAGATTAAATAGTTCAATCAGGTATGATCCAAAGTTACCATGTTTACAGAGAGAGAGCATATGCACTTTAGCACTGGTTAGCAGTGGTAAAGTGCGCAGAGTCTAAAAACCAGCAAAAAATGAGGTCAGAAAAAGAGAAGGAGGAAGGCAAAAAGTTTGGGGATGACCCTGTCAAAAAGCCAGGTCCAACATGACCCCCTCCCAGCCTAAAGCCAGGGTAGACTAATCAACACTCTGATGGACTTCCCTGCTTAAGGCGATAGAACATGGACAATGGTCCACTACTGCAGGGGCACTCGCCAGTTCTACGCCTTTCCGAACTCAGTGAGGCTTCTTTGTCTATACTCTCTGGGGCCACTGATCTGGCCCATGGGGAACCCTTCTCATCACCTGAGGACCCCATCTGTACAGCTCCTAACTTTAATTTGCTTACAGATGTATCCCAGTATGCAGACAGTATCACCATGGCCAACAACGTGATGTGGCCCATTCCATTCCTTGGGTCTGACTTCTGTCCCCAACCCAGGGAAAACTCTGCCCACAAGGACAGAAACCAATAGATGCCACTGACAGCTGTCAGTGTCATGAGCCAGGCCCCTGACCATCCACTGCTAGGTGGAGACCCGGAGGGAGGCCGTTGGCTGAGCTTCTCCTCCAGCTGGGTGGCTGGTAGGGAGCTCCCAAGGGATTCCTGTAGCATCCCAGAATGGGGGGTAGTAACCCCAGGGGTCTGGCACCCCTTCTCCACTCTCACCAGGTCAGGGGTGGGTCCCTGATACTGGTCCCTCAGCCCAGGGTCTGTACTCTGAGGCTGAACAGAGGACAGGGGTGAGTCCTTTTTCCCCGTGCCTCCCCATCTGGGCTTCCATACCCTCCTCTGGGGAGTGGTACCGCCAGATATCTGAACTGTTAGGGCACCCTTGGGGGTCGGCCCTCTCAGCTCTCCTGACACTAAGGGAAACTCATTCCCCAGAATGCAGTCAATGGGCAGCTGGGGACTAACTATGACCCGCCTCTGGGTCACCTCCCCACCCCATTCTAGGGACACCCGGGCCAGGGGGCGGAAGAAATCTTCCCCAATGGCTGGAGTCACTCTACACACCTGTCCGGTGTACTGCTCTGGTGACACTAGTCTCTCCACAATCATGGTAAGACTAGCCCCCGTGTCTCTCAGAGCGGTGACTGGGATCCCATTCACTCCCACCTGGTGGAAGTGACGACTCCCACCCTCAGGGATCACCAGTTTACCCTCAGAGTCCACCTCCCAACTGAAGGAGATGGAGGCATGATCTACGACCTGCCCCTGGGGATGACATTCCCCTAAGGCCACATTGGCCACCCCTGTAGAGGTCCCAATAGTGGGTGAGTTCTTTGGACAGACAGAGTCCCCCTTCCTGTGTCCTATCTGGGAACACTCAAAGCAGCGGGGTTGGGAATGGGATGCTTTGGGCCACTGCCCACCAGAACCCCCACCCTGTTTCTCAGAGGGGGTATGGGAACCCTTTCTTCCCCCCTTACTCTGGAACTCGTCTGGGTCATCTCTAACCTCCCCCTCACTTTGTTGGGGGGAACCGGAACTACCCTTCTCGGGGTCACTCCCAGATACCTTTTTGGACACTCTGGTGCTTGCCCAGAGGTCCGCCTCCTCAGCAAGCTTCCTGGGATCAGTCAGCTTACTATCCACTAAGTGCTGGCGCAACTCTGTAAAAGTAGTATTAAGCATATGCTCTCTCAGAATCAAGTCATATAAACCTTTATAATCAGTTACTTTGTTGCCCCGCACCCATCCATTCAGTGCCTTACTAGAGAAATCAAAGAAATCTACCCATGTTTGTGTGGTTTGTTTTGTGCTGTCCCTGAACCTCTGACGGTATCCCTCAGGGGTCAGCCCAAACTTGGCAAGTAAAGTGGCTTTCTGGAGTGGGTATGTGTTTTGATCCGGTGGATCCAATGTGAGAAGTGTGTCCCTCCCCAATGGCGGCACATAACCCCACATAGCTACCCCCCATTGCCCTTCAGGAACCTCATGAGCCCTTAGTGCAACTTCATAAGCAGCTAACCATTTATCTATGTCATCTCCCACCACAAAACTGGGCACCACATTTTTGGGTATACGAACCTTCTTTTCTCCAGCAGGTCCTGTCTGTATGCTGCCACCATTATTGCTGGATTCAGACTGTCTTGCCTTGATCTCCAGCTCCTTGAGACTCAGTTCATGAGCCAACAATAGTTTCTTTTCAGCCAACGCTCTTTCAGCTTCTGCTTGTTTGGCTGTTCTTTCAGCTTCAATCTGTTTGGCTGCTCTTTCAGCCTCAGCTTGTTTGGCTTCTCTTTCTGCCCTCCTCTCCTCCTGTTGTGCCTCAATTTTCAGTTTTGCCATTTGCAATTGGAACTCCCTTTCCTCTCTCCTTTCCTCTGCGGTCAGGCTTTGCATGGAGACACTGCTCCCTGGTCTGGAAGGGGGCACAATTGCAGTGGTAACACCATCCATAGATAGTGAAAATCCTTCTGAGGGGCCATTTTCTGGCTCCTCTTCCTCATCATCCTCTAAATGGGCTTCTGCCCAGGCCCTCAGCGCCACTTGAAAGTCCTCCTTTCTGGAGGCCCCTTGGGTGGGTACCCTTAATGCCCTGCAGAATCCTCTTAGTTGTTTGACCGTGTATGTATCCAACTGGACTAGGTCAAAGTCCCCTGTCTGAGACCCAGTCAGAGACATGTTGAGTGAGGATTTAGTTTTTGAAAATTGTCAGGAAAAAACGGATTTTCAAAAAGAGATAAAAACCAAGTTGACCTTCAACTGTGGGTATGTAGTGAAATACTTAGCTACTGTATGTCACTGCACAAATACAAGTCCTATCCTCACCGCTGATCACCAATGTTAGAAATGGGGTTTTTGGTTGGCAGTTAGGTTGCCCTCTGTCCAAGCAAGAACCCTCACTCTAGTCAGGGTAAGTCACACACAATCCAAAATCAGCCTGTGCTCACCCTCCGGTAGCTTGGCACGAGCAGTCAGGCTTAACTTAGAAGGCAATGTGTAAAGTATCTGTGCAATAAATCATACAACACCATAGCATAACACCACAAAAATACACCACACAGTGTTTAGAAAAATATAGAATATTTATCTGGATAATTGTAGGTCAAAACGATCAAAGTTGCAATACGAATTTGTAAAGATATCACTGAAAAGTGATATTAAGAGTCTTTCAGTCTTTAAAAAGCAATAAAGTGTCTTTCAAGCACAGAGTACCTGGTTTCTGGTGGGAAATCTCCTCAGAGGGCCACAGGAGAAGAGATGCGTGGAAAAAAGGGGTGTGTGCGTCGTTTTCCGCTCAGCACACACAGACTTGCGTCGTTCTTTTCCACGCGGGGAAGTCGGGCGTCGTTTTCCGGCGCGCAGACAGTCTCTTTTTGTGGATCGCGGGGATTACCAGATGTCCCGGGTCTGTGCGTGGATTCTCCTGCTTATTTTCCGGCTGCGCGTCGTTCTGCGGGGCTGCGCGTCGAAGTTTCGATCTCACGGTAGGCGTCGCGTCGATTTCTCCTTGGAAGTCGGGCGTCGTTTTCCTTGCGAGGCCGTGCGTCGAAATTTTGGTCTCACGGCAGGCGTCGCGTCGATTTCTCCTTGGAAGTCGGGCGGCGTTGTCCTTGCGAGGCCGTGCGTCAAAGTTTCGCACTCACGGTAGGCGTCGCGTCGATTTCTCCTTGGAAGTCGGGCGGCTTTGTCCTTGCGAGGTTGTGCGTCGAAGTCTCGATCGTCCCGAGGGTGTCGCGTTGATCAGCGTCGGTGTGCGGCGTTTTTCTCGCCGCGAAACAAGCTGTGCGTCGAAATTTTCGGCGCACGGAGCGTCCACGTGAAAGGAAGAAGTCTTTTTGGTCCTGAGACTTCAAGGAACAGGAGGCAAGCTCTATCCAAGCCCTTGGAGAGCACTTTCACAGCCAGACAAGAGTTCAGCAAGGCAGCAGGGCAACAGCAAGACAGCAGTCCTTTGGAGAAAGCAGACAGGTGAGTCCTTTGAGCAGCCAGGCAGTTCTTCTTGGCAGGATGTAGTTTCTGGTTCAGGTTTCTTCTCCAGCAAGTGTCTGATGAGGTAGGGCAGAGGCCCTGTTTTATACCCAAATGTGCCTTTGAAGTGGGGGAGACTTCAAAGAGTGGCTAAGAAGTGCACCAGGTCCCCTTTCAGTTCAATCCCGTCTGCCAGGGTCCCAGTAGGGGGTGTGGCAGTCCTTTGTGTGAGGGCAGGCCCTCCACCCTCCCAGCCCAGGAAGACCCATTCAAAATGCAGATGTATGCAAGTGAGGCTGAGTACCCTGTGTTTGGGGTGTGTCTGAGTGAATGCACAAGGAGCTGTCAACTAAACCTAGCCAGACGTGGATTGTAAGGCACAGAAGGATTTAAGTGCAAAGAAATGCTCACTTTCTAAAAGTGGCATTTCTAGAATAGTAATATTAAATCCGACTTCACCAGTCAGTAGGATTTTGTATTACCATTCTGGCCATACTAAATATGACCTCCCTGCTCCTTTCAGATCAGCAGCTGCCACTTCAACAGTGTATGAGGGCAGCCCCAATGTTAGCCTATGAAGGGAGCAGGTCTCCCAGTAGTGCAAAAACGAATTTAGGAGTTTTACACTACCAGGACATATAACTACACAGGTACATGTCCTGTCTTTTACCTACACAGCACCCTGCTCTAGGGGATACCCAGGGCACACATTAAGGGTGACTTATATGCGGAAAAAGGGGGTTCTAGGCTTGGCAAGTACTTTTAAATGCCAAGTCGAGGTGGCAGTGAAACTGCACACACAGGCCTAGCAATGGTAGGCCTGAGACAAGGAAAAGGGGCTACTTAAGTGGGTGGCACAATCCGTGCTGCAGGTCCACTAGTAGCATTTAATCTATATGCCCTCGGCACCTGGAGTGCACATGACTGGGGACTTATAAATAGATTAAATAGTTCAATCAGGTATGATCCAAAGTTACCATGTTTACAGAGAGAGAGCATATGCACTTTAGCACTGGTTAGCAGTGGTAAAGTGCGCAGAGTCTAAAAACCAGCAAAAAATGAGGTCAGAAAAAGAGAAGGAGGAAGGCAAAAAGTTTGGGGATGACCCTGTCAAAAAGCCAGGTCCAACAGGCATCAACAAAGGGTTTGCGGTGCTAAACTCAGCAGCTTCCCAGCTTTCAGGAACAGGCAGACTTGAATCCGAAAACCCAATTTTTCAACACAATTTTGGCATTTTACTGGGGCATACCCCATTTGTGCAATTTTTTGTGCTTTCAGCCTCCTTCCAGTCAGTGACAGGAATGGTCATGAAACCAATGCTGGATCCCAGAAACCTAAACATTTCTGAAAAGTAGACAAAATTCTGAATTCAGCAAGGGGTCATTTGTGTAGATCCTACAAGGGTTTCCTACAGAAAATAACAGCTGAAAAAGAAAAATATTGAAATTGAGGTGAAAAAAACATCAATTTTTCTCTACTTTTTACTCTGTAACTTTTCCCTGCAATGTCAGATTATCGAAAGCAATATACCGTTACGTCTGCTGGACTCCTCTGGTTGCGGGGATATATAGGGTTTGTAGGTTCATCAAGAACCCGAGGAACCCAGAGCCAATAAATGAGCTGCACCCTGCAGTGCGTTTTCATTCTATACCGGGTATACAGTAATTCATTTGCTGAAATATAAGGAGTAAAAAATAGCTATCAAGAAAACCTTTGCATTTCCAAAAAGGGCACAAGATAAGGTGTTGAGGAGCAGTGGTTATTTGCACATCTCTGAATTCCGGGGTGACCATAGTAGCACGTGAATTACATGGAATTTCTCAAATAGATGTCTTTTTTACACACACCCCTATATTTGGAAGGAATAAATGTAGAGAAAGACAAGGGGCAATAACACTTGTTTTGCTATTCTATGTTCCCCCAAGTCTCCCGATAAAAATGATACCTCACTTGTTTGGGTAGGCCTAGCGCCCGCGACAGGATATGCCCCAAAACACAACGTGGACACATCACAGAAAACAGAGCTGTTTTTAGCAAAGTGACTACCTGTAGATTTTGGCCTCTAGCTCAGCCGCCACCTAGGGAAACCTACCAAAACTGTGCATTTCTGAAAACTAGAGACCTAGGGGAATCCAAGGAGGGGTGACTTGTGTGGCTCGGACCAGGTTCTGTTACCCAGAATCCTTTGCAAACCTCAAAATTTGGCTAAAAAAACACATGTTCCTCACATTTCTGTGGCAGAAAGTTCTGGAATCTGAGAGGAGCGACAAATTTCCTTCCACCCAGCATTCCCCCACGTCTCCCGATAAAAATGATACCTCACTTGTGTGGGTAGGCCTAGTGCCCGCGACAGGATATGCCCCAAAACACAACCTGGACACATCACAGAAAACAGAGCTGTTTTTAGCAAAGTGACTACCTGTAGATTTTGGCCTCTAGCTCAGCCGCCACCTAGGGAAACCTACCAAACCTGTGCATTTCTGAAAACTAGAGACCTAGGGGAATCCAAGGAGGGGTGACTTGTGTGGCTCGGACCAGGTTCGGTTACCCAGAATCCTTTGCAAACCTCAAAATTTGGCTAAAAAAACACATGTTCCTCACATTTCTGTGGCAGAAAGTTCTGGAATCTGAGAGGAGCCACAAATTTCCTTCCACCTAGCGTTCCCCCACGTCTCCCGATAAAAATGATACCTCACTTGTGTGGGTAGGCCTAGCGCCCGCGACAGGATATGCCCCAAAACACAACGTGGACATATCACAGAAAACAGAGCTGTTTTTAGCAAAGTGACTACCTGTAGATTTTGGCCTCTAGCTCAGCCGCCACCTAGGGAAACCTACCAAACCTGTGCATTTCTGAAAACTAGAGACCTAGGGGGATCCAAGGAGGGGTGACTTGCGGGGCTCGGACCAGGTTCTGTTACCCAGAATCCTCTGCAAACCTCAAAATTTGGCTAAAAAAACACATGTTCCTCACATTTCTGTGGCAGAAAGTTCTGGAATCTGAGAGGAGCCACAAATTTCCTTCCACCCAGCGTTCCCCCAAGTCTCCCGATAAAAATGATACCTCACTTGTGTGGGTAGGCCTAGCGCCCGCGACAGGATATGCCCCAAAACACAACGTGGACATATCACAGAAAACAGAGCTGTTTTTAGCAAAGTGACTACCTGTAGATTTTGGCCTCTATCTCAGCCGCCACCTAGGGAAACCTACCAAACCTATGCATTTCTGAAAACTAGAGACCTAGGGGAATCCAAGGAGGGGTGACTTGTGTGGCTCGGACCAGGTTCTGTTACCCAGAATCCTTTGCAAACCTCAAAATTTGGCTAAAAAACACATGTTCCTCACATTTCTGTGGCAGAAAGTTCTGGAATCTGAGAGGAGCCACAAATTTCCTTCCACCCAGCGTTCCCCCACGTCTCCCGATAAAAATGATACCTCACTTGTGTGGGTAGGCCTAGCGCCCGCGACAGGATATGCCCCAAAACACAACGTGGACATATCACAGAAAACAGAGCTGTTTTTAGCAAAGTGACTACCTGTAGATTTTGGCCTCTAGCTCAGCCGCCACCTAGGGAAACCTACCAAACCTGTGCATTTCTGAAAACTAGAGACCTAGGGGGATCCAAGGAGGGGTGACTTGCGGGGCTCGGACCAGGTTCTGTTACCCAGAATCCTTTGCAAACCTCAAAATTTGGCTAAAAAAACACATGTTCCTCACATTTCTGTGGCAGAAAGTTCTGGAATCTGAGAGGAGCCACAAATTCCCTTCCACCCAGCGTTCCCCCACGTCTCCTGATAAAAATGATACCTCACTTGTGTGGGTAGGCCTAGCGCCCGCGACAGGATATGCCCCAAAACACAACGTGGACATATCACAGAAAACAGAGCTGTTTTTAGCAAAGTGACTACCTGTAGATTTTGGCCTCTAGCTCAGCCGCCACCTAGGGAAACCTACCAAACCTATGCATTTCTGAAAACTAGAGACCTAGGGGAATCCAAGGAGGGGTGACTTGTGTGGCTCGGACCAGGTTCTGTTACCCAGAATCCTATGCAAACCTCAAAATTTGGCTAAAAAAACACATGTCCCTCACATTTCTGTGGCAGAAAGTTCTGGAATCTGAGAGGAGCTACAAATTTCCTTCCACCCAGCGTTCCCCCAAGTCTCCCGATAAAAATGATACCTCACTTGCGTGGGTAGGCCTAGCGCCGACGACAGGAAACACCCCAAAGCGCAACGTGGACACATCCTAAATTTTGGAAAAAAACAGAGGTGTTTTTTGCGAAGTGCCTACCTGTAGATTTTGGCCTCTAGCTCAGCCGGCACCTAGGGAAACCTACCAAACCTGTGCATTTCTGAAAACTAGAGACCTAGGGGAATCCAAGGAGGGGTGACTTGCGGGGCTCGGACCAGGTTCTGTTACCCAGAATCCTTTGCAAACCTCAAAATGTGGCTAAAAAAACACATGTCCCTCACATTTCTGTGGCAGAAAGTTCTGGAATCTGAGAGGAGCTACAAATTTCCTTCCACCCAGCGTTCCCCCAAGTCTCCCGATAAAAATGATACCTCACTTGCGTGGGTAGGCCTAGCGCCGGCGACAGGAAACACCCCAAAGCGCAACGTGGACACATCCTAAATTTTGGAAAAAAACAGAGGTGTTTTTTGCGAAGTGCCTACCTGTAGATTTTGGCCTCTAGCTCAGCCGGCACCTAGGGAAACCTACCAAACCTGTGCATTTCTGAAAACTAGAGACCTAGGGGAATCCAAGGAGGGGTGACTTGCGGGGCTCGGACCAGGTTCTGTTACCCAGAATCCTTTGCAAACCTCAAAATTTGGCTAAAAATACACATGTTACTCACATTTCTGTGGCAGAAAGTTCTGGAATCTGAGAGGAGCTACAAATTTCCTTCCACCCAGCGTTCCCCCAAGTCTCCCGATAAAAATGATACCTCACTTGCGTGGGTAGGCCTAGCGCCGACGACAGGAAACACCCCAAAGCGCAACGTGGACACATCCTAAATTTTGGAAAAAAACAGAGGTGTTTTTTGCGAAGTGCCTACCTGTAGATTTTGGCCTCTAGCTCAGCCGGCACCTAGGGAAACCTACCAAACCTGTGCATTTCTGAAAACTAGAGACCTAGGGGAATCCAAGGAGGGGTGACTTGCGGGGCTCGGACCAGGTTCTGTTACCCAGAATCCTTTGCAAACCTCAAAATGTGGCTAAAAAAACACATGTCCCTCACATTTCTGTGGCAGAAAGTTCTGGAATCTGAGAGGAGCTACAAATTTCCTTCCACCCAGCGTTCCCCCAAGTCTCCCGATAAAAATGATACCTCACTTGCGTGGGTAGGCCTAGCGCCGGCGACAGGAAACACCCCAAAGCGCAACGTGGACACATCCTAAATTTTGGAAAAAAACAGAGGTGTTTTTTGCGAAGTGCCTACCTGTAGATTTTGGCCTCTAGCTCAGCCGGCACCTAGGGAAACCTACCAAACCTGTGCATTTCTGAAAACTAGAGACCTAGGGGAATCCAAGGAGGGGTGACTTGCGGGGCTCGGACCAGGTTCTGTTACCCAGAATCCTTTGCAAACCTCAAAATTTGGCTAAAAATACACATGTTACTCACATTTCTGTGGCAGAAAGTTCTGGAATCTGAGAGGAGCTACAAATTTCCTTCCACCCAGCGTTCCCCCAAGTCTCCCGATAAAAATGATACCTCACTTGCGTGGGTAGGCCTAGCGCCGGCGACAGGAAACACCCCAAAGCGCAACGTGGACACATCCTAAATTTTGGAAAAAAACAGAGGTGTTTTTTGCGAAGTGCCTACCTGTAGATTTTGGCCTCTAGCTCAGCCGGCACCTAGGGAAACCTACCAAACCTGTGCATTTCTGAAAACTAGAGACCTAGGGGAATCCAAAGAGGGGTGACTTGCGGGGCTCGGACCAGGTTCTGTTACCCAGAATCCTTTGCAAACCTCAAAATTTGGCTAAAAATACACATGTTACTCACATTTCTGTGGCAGAAAGTTCTGGAATCTGAGAGGAGCTACAAATTTCCTTCCACCCAGCGTTCCCCCAAGTCTCCCGATAAAAATGATACCTCACTTGCGTGGGTAGGCCTAGCGCCGGCAACAGGAAACACCCCAAAGCGCAACGTGGACACATCCTAAATTTTGGAAAAAAACAGAGGTGTTTTTTGCGAAGTGCCTACCTGTAGATTTTGGCCTCTAGCTCAGCCGGCACCTAGGGAAACCTACCAAACCTGTGCATTTCTGAAAACTAGAGACCTAGGGGAATCCAAGGAGGGGTGACTTGCGGGGCTCGGACCAGGTTCTGTTACCCAGAATCCTTTGCAAACCTCAAAATTTGGCTAAAAATACACATGTTACTCACATTTCTGTGGCAGAAAGTTCTGGAATCTGAGAGGAGCTACAAATTTCCTTCCACCCAGCGTTCCCCCAAGTCTCCCGATAAAAATGATACATCACTTGCGTGGGTAGGCCTAGCGCCGGCGACAGGAAACACCCCAAAGCGCAACGTGGACACATCCTAAATTTTGGAAAAAAACAGAGGTGTTTTTTGCGAAGTGCCTACCTGTAGATTTTGGCCTCTAGCTCAGCCGGCACCTAGGGAAACCTACCAAACCTGTGCATTTCTGAAAACTAGAGACCTAGGGGAATCCAAGGAGGGGTGACTTGCGGGGCTCGGACCAGGTTCTGTTACCCAGAATCCTTTGCAAACCTCAAAATTTGGCTAAAAATACACATGTTACTCACATTTCTGTGGCAGAAAGTTCTGGAATCTGAGAGGAGCCACAAATTTCCTTCTACCCAGCGTTTCCCCAAGTCTCCCGATAAAAATGATACATCACTTGTGTGGGTAGGACTAGCGCCCACAAAAGGAAATGGCCCAAAACACAACGTGGACACAACATATTTTTTCACAGAAAACAGAGGTGTTTTTTGCAAGGTGCCTACCTGTGGTGTTTGGCCTGTAGCTCAGCCGGCCCCAGGGGGGGGGGGCAGAAATGCCCTAAAATAAATTTGCCCCCCCAACCCCACCCTCCCCCGCCGGGAGCGACCCTTGCCTACGGGGTCGCTCCCCCTGCGTGACATTGGCACCAAAAAACAAATCCCCGGTGCCTAGTGGTTTCTGCCCCCTTGGGGGCAGGTTGACCTAAACTCAGCCAATCTGCCCCCAAGGGGGGCAGAAATGGCCTAAATACAATTTGTCCCCCAGGGGAGCGACTTTTGCCTGATGGGTCGCTCCCCATCTCTAAAAAAAAAAAACAAAGAAAAAAAAAAAGAAAAAAAAGAAAAATTCCCTTGGCGCCTAGAGGTTTCTGCCCCCCCGGGGGCAGATCGGCCTAATAATAGGCCGATCTGCCCCCCGGGGGGGCAGAAATGGCCTAAAATAAATTTGCCCTAAAATTGGCCAATCTGCCCCCAGGGGGGCAGAAATGGTCTAAATACAATTTGCCCCCCCAGGGGAGCGACCCTTGCCTGATGGGTCGCTCCCCATCTCTAAAAAAAGAAACAACAAAAAAAAAAAACACAAAAAAAAAATTGCCCTGGCGCCTAGAGTGTTCTGCCCCCCCCCGGGGGGCAGTTCGGCCTAATAATAGGCCGATCTGTCCCCCGGGGGGGCAGAAATGGCCTAAAATAAATTTGTCCCCCCAACCCCCCCCCCCCCCCCCCGGGAGCGACCCTTGCCTACGGGGTCGCTCCCCCTGCGTTACATTGGCGCCAAAAAACAAATCCCCGGTGCCTAGTGGTTTCTGCCCCCTTGGGGGCAGATTGACCTAAAATTGGCCAATCTGCCCCCAGGGGGGCAGAAATGGTCTAAATACAATTTGCCCCCCCAGGGGAGCGACCCTTGCCTGATGGGTCGCTCCCCATCTCTAAAAAAAGAAACAACAAAAAAAAAACACACAAAAAAAAAATTGCCCTGGCGCCTAGAGTGTTCTGCCCCCCCCCGGGGGCAGTTCGGCCTAATAATAGGCCGATCTGTCCCCCGGGGGGGCAGAAATGGCCTAAAATAAATTTGCCCCCCCAACCCCCACCCCCGCCCCCCGGGAGCAACCCTTGCCTACAGGGTCGCTACCCCTGCGTGACATTGGCGCCAAAAAACAAATCCCCGGTGCCTAGTGGTTTCTGCCCCCTTGGGGGCAGATTGACCTAAAATCGGCCAATCTGCCCCCAGGGGGGCAGAAATGGTCTAAATACAATTTGCCCCCCAGGGGAGCGACCCTTGCCTGATGGGTCGCTCCCCATCTCTAAAAAAAAGAAAGAACAAAAAAAAAAAACACAAAAAATTTTTTTGCCCTGGCGCCTAGAGGTTTCTTCCCCCCCTGGGGGCAGATCGGCCTAATAATAGGCCGATCTGCCCCTAGGGGGGGCAGAAGTGGCCTAAAATAAATTGCCCTCCCCCCCAGGGAGCGACCCTTGCCTAAGGGGTCGCTCCCTTTGCGTGAAATTCACGCAAAGAAAAAACTCCCTGGTGTCTAGTGGTTTCTACCCCCCTTGGGGGCAGATTGGCCTCATCAAAATAGGCCAATCTGCCCCCAAGGGAGGCAGAAATGGCCAAAATATAATTTTCCCCCAAGGGGAGCGACCCTTGCCTAAGGGGTCGCTCCCCACCAAAAAAAAAAAAAATGAAACAAAAAAAAAAAAAGGTCCCTGGTGCCTAGAGGTTTCTGCCCCCCCTGGGGGCAGATCGGCCTAATAGTAGGCCGATCTGCCCCCAGGGGGGGCAGAAAAGGCCTTCCCAAAAATATGCCCCCCCTGGGAGCGACCCTTGCCCAAGGGGTCGCTCCCTTTTGTCAATAACAATAATAAAAAATAAAAAAAACCTGGTGTCTAGTGGTTTCTACCCCCCTTGGGGGCAGATTGGCCTCATCAAAATAGGCCAATCTGCCCCCAAGGGGGGCAGAAATGGCCAAAATACAATTTTCCCCCAAGGGGAGCGACCCTTGCCTAAGGGGTCGCTCCCCACCTCAATAAAAAAAAATGAAAAAAATAAAAAAAAAATGGTCCCTGGTGCCTAGAGGTTTCTGCCCCCCCTGGGGGCAGATCGGCCTAGTAAGGCCGATCTTCCCCCAGGGGGGGCAGAAAAGGCCTTTTCAAAAAAATGCCCCCCCTGGCAGCGACCCTTGCCCAAGGGGTCGCTCCCTTTGGTCAATTTCAATGAAAAAAAAAAAAATCCCTGGTGTCTAGTGGGGTTTCAAAAGCCGGATTGCAAGCAATCCGGCTTTTGAAACCCTCGGAGGGACTTCAAAGGGAAGGAAATACTTTTCCTTCCCTTTGAAGCCCCTCCGGGCCTCCCAAGTGATTGAAAAAGAAATGCTTTTGCATTTCTTTTTCAATCGCGGTGGAAGCAGAGCTTCCAGCGCGACTAGGGAGGCCCCTGTGACAAATCAGCGCGCGCTCGCGCGCTGACGTCACAGGGGGGGGTGGTGGGGGTCGGGGGTGGAAGGGGAAGGGATTCCCCGGTCAGCCCTGACCTAGGGGGGTGGGGGGGGCGGCCCTCGGGAGGAGCGCTAGCGCTTCTCCCGAGGGAAGCATTCAGGACGTAATGGTTACGTCCATGGCGCCACACGGGCGCTGCCATGGACGTAACCATTACGTCCGTGGTGGGGAAGGGGTTAAACACGATAAAGCATTATCTGACGCAAAGAAAACCCTAATTTCATTGAGAGCTGGTGAGTAAAAAAAAATAGCAAGTATGTGCTGATTTCATTAAGCATTAATTGATAAAGGGATCCGTCCTCCTCTACATGTCATTGAGAGGTTTTTGATGCTGTTTTTGATAGTTTCGCAGGCCAAACACTGGGGCAGATGTGCTAAGCATGTCAAAGTCATCTGTGAGCGCCTCAAAAGGGTGTAGAACAAAGGTTAGTAAAGACTGCATTACAGAGATTTGCAATGCAAAGACAACTAATTGCCATTGGAGAGTCCCAAATTATGTGCACAAAATAAAAAATGCAATTTATGAATAAGTGAAAAAAACTTAAAAAAATGTACAAACATGGCACCACCTGATAATCAAAAGAATTTAAGCACAGTGAATGCCACAGGTGGGTCTTTAGACCTCAATTTGGATTTGGGCAAAGAGACGACCACGCCCATGTCTATGTACATCTATGGTCACTTCCAGTATCACCATCTATTTTAAGAGTCAAATGTGTCCTGGTCGGGATCAGCACGGTGGCAAATCTAAGACCACAGAGATTTTTTTGTTATGTTAGACAGCTCTGCAGTCTCTGGTGGGTTTTCAGGCTGGCACTCAGTGACAAGTGAATAAGACAATCCATAGACTCCCACCATGCTGCCATGCATGCCCTGGGAATGTCACAGTTTCAAAAGTCCGTTCCTACATGGATAACCATTACCATCTCTTGGATGTATTTGTACACCTCCTTTTTGAAAACACTTAGTGATCAGAAGTTCCACAGAGTCCTGGGGGTCCACAAAGCCAACTGAGGGGATCCAGGACTGCTTAGAAAATTAACTAGCAGGGGAGAGGACCACAGCCCTCAGAATCTTTTCTTGCCGGTGGCAGGAGACAAGGCTCTTCTCTAACATGCCATTTGGGCACTACTAAAGGCCCTTCACTATTCACTACTCCTGAGACGCGTGAGGGACGCACCTGGGCACGGCCCGAGCAAAGACCGGGTCAGGAGCAGGCCCAGCTATGCCCTATTAAACCCGGAGGAGTCTAAGGCTAGGCCATCTCTCTTGGTCCCTTGTTATTCCAGCCTCTTTCCACCATGGTTAAAAGAAAACTGTCTACTTCTATGCCCCAAGGTAATCCTTGTACTTCGATAATGAAGCTTTTGAGGGCACTATGGACACAATCGACAAAGAGATTACTTCTGTTGCAGAGAGACTGCTGATGTGTCATCGCATATCAGCAGACATTTAAAGCACTTTACCTTCATTCGCCCTGACTTACAGTGCTGTGGGGCTAATGGTCTTGCTACGGGCAAAGGAAATAAGGAGTGTGTGCAGCCCAACATAAATGAGGTTACTTCTTCTCCAACTGAATCGACTTCTCACTCTCCTTTAAAGCACAAGAAAATTCCAGACTCTAACAATGCTCAGGTTGGACTGGCGCCTGCTGCCAAGCCTTGTAGGCCTGTAATCAAAAGGGGCAAATTCATCAAAACCCCTGTAGTAAGCTCAGGGTATTTCAATTGTTTATTTACATCTGTACAATCTTTGGAAGCCTTAGTTAAAACATTACTAGGTTATTTGCCTTCCAGACTAACTCTACTAGAAAATACCAGCTTTCTAGAATTTTTACAATCTAATGTTAAAGTATACCTCTATTCAACCATGGCCCCATCTTCCATTGCCCCACCCCAAGATCAAGTATCTTGTTCTAACAACCACTCCAGTTCTGTTTCTGAGTCCGGTACTGCCATTCTACCAGCCATTAACTCCATCTACCCAACTCCTTACATTAATGAGCTACCTAATAACCCTAAAACTCTCCATAGCTTATCTACATCAGGCGGCCTGTTGACTGTCCACAATCTTCCCCCTGAAATCACTCAATATGTCAGAGTCTCCCTCAACCTGAATCTGAGTCCTGTGAAAGACAAAAGAACAAAGCAAGTCACTGGGTGTGCAGTAAAACTGAATTGACTCAGGTCCTTTTTGAGGACATAAAAACGGTCTGAGAGGTACGCTGGATTGGAAAGGGAGTCAAAACACTTCCAGGCGATTGTGTAGTTATGCAGTTCAAATCCCCTAGCTTAGTAGAGATAATTTTGCACAGAACTAGAACCAGATTACCATCTGTTCCTTTCCATCATGTGATAACTCTCCCACACCGTTATTTTTTTCACCCTTTGAATTTTTAGGAGGGACCACATTCAGTTCCTGGTTCTGCACCTGCCCAGCTCACTGAACTTCACCCTTTAATTACCACCTATAAATGCTTTACCCCTTTGGTGGAATGGGATGACACTGATTGACAGTCAACCAGATCAGAGAAGATCCATCCTCATGTTGACTTTATGTATACGAGCCATGGGCCAACTCCTTCTATTACGGAGGACCTCTTGGCAGTGCCCTATACTTTCTTACTTTCCCCTAGTGTGGCTTGCCCCATTCCCCTAGACCCTCTGCCTGTGACCCTGGGGCCTTCCCCACCCTGTAATGTTTTACTCTGGAAAGTGACATGTTTACCTTCCAGTGTGTCGCTCACACCCTGGACATATCTTATGTTCAAATTTCATATCCTCCGCTTTCAGGAGACTTGGGCCTTAGAGCCTATGCACATCAACAGATTCAAGACATTTCACTAACCTACAGTACAATCTAATGCTGGTAGATCCAAGAGTGAGCTAGCTATTTTTCTTTCAAGTTTACTACTCCATTACACAATTAAAGTTGAGTCTAGTTCACCTCACTATTTAATTATCATGTGGGAAAGTTTTGCATAATCCTAATCTAATTATTGTTAATTTTTATAACAGTGCTCCTCTATCTGACATCACTAATGTATTATCCCGATTTGAACATGATTTAGACAATTTACGTTGTTCTGAAGGGAAGGAAAGCTTTCTACTGTGGGATGGTGATTTTAACATATGCTTATGTAATTTTCTACCCCAAATAGTTTGTGGCATTGTGGAAACAAATTACAATGATCAAACTAATTTCCTTCATAGCTATTATGGAGTGAAACTGACTGATCAAAATGACAAAGCATGACCTTGCCTTTTCTAACTATGTACCCCTTCAGTTCAGTTAGATCCCACTTTTAGCAGTCATCGCCAGCTGTTAGAAATGGGGTCTGTGGTTGGCTGTCAACCTGCACTCTGTCCAAGCAGGGACCCTCACTCTAGTCAGGTTAAGGGAGATGCACACCTAGGCGAAGCCACCTTTGATGGGCTGCCTGGCCCAACACCCCTTAGCAGGATGCATTTTGTTCCTGAAGACTGAATTACAACAGGGCCAGAGAGAGGAAACTCACCTCTAAACCGGGTTTGCCATGGGTCTGTAGCCCTTAGTTAGCCACAACTCTTGGGTGGGATACCTAGCTCCTGCCGAACGAGGAAGGAGCATGCCATCTTGAAAGAGGCAAAAATGTAGCATGCTGGGATAGCCAGAATCCGCACATCACAGGAACTTCTTCACTAGGTTGGAAGGGACCCAGTAGCCCATTGGCTAAAGACGGCGTGGTCCCATTCAACGCACTTTCCTAGGATAAATATGGCACCTCTGTCACCCTAACCAACAGATCACACTGAAATCGGAGAGAGGACTGAACAAGGACTGCTCAGCTGCCGTTGGACCCGCACAAAGAGAGACCGCACACTTGGAAGGACTGCACCTGCTGTACATTGGGATGGCAAAGCTTGGACTGTGCCTAGTGCTCTTGGCTCAGGGAAAAGTTGATTCCCAACATCCAACAACAGCAGTGACTCCAAGGATCACTCAGCTGATCTCCTGGAACCAGCTCCAGAAACACAAGACAAGAAGTTGTGCAAATCACCAAGGTGGTAGCCACCGCTGAAATCTTGCCCCTATCAGTCGGTTAGCACCCAAGAGGACAAATCCGGGACAGCCAAAACCTGCACTTGTGTCTGCTGACCCTGGGAGTGCTATCCACGACCATATTCACCATGCCCAAGGGACACTAGACCCCACCAACAGATTTTGCCCCAACCCTGGTGCAGACTGACCAGTAGCCCTGCACTGGCTGGCCTGCTACCTCAACGTGGAGGTCTTCACAGGACTCCGACCGCTGAGACTAAGTTTGCCCCACTTCACCCACGGGCCAAGGAACACCTGTAAAGGCACCCCTGTCGACCCCCTCACAATCTGAGTATCCTTTGAGCATCTTTTTTGCATCCCTCAGCATCAGTACCACTCCATTGATGTATATGGAAGTTGTCCTGTAAAGGTTAGATCTTGCCTTAAAAACGGTCTGAATGTCAGGTAACTTTTCAAAGGATCCTTTCTGCCCCACCCCCTATATATATGCTTATAGTCTCCAAAAATTCCTAAAAATGTAATCTATTTTATACGTCGATGTCTTGTTCTTTTGTTCCGTGTGGCTTTCTTATTTTGTTGTTTGGTGCTGTTAAATATTTTACACAATGCTCCTTTGCTAAGCCTTACTGCTCGCAGCCACCGCTATCCAGAGTCGAGCTTAAGGTTAAGTAAACGTACCTGACTGAACCCAAGACAGCATTTGTGAGTGCATCGCATGAGAAGGCCTCCCAGCATTTAATATAGTACACTCAAATCCTCACAATAAGAGAGTTGGGATTAGAAGCCAATAGTTAATAGGTCTAATTTTGCCCGGCAGCTATCAGCTGTGGCACTTGTTTATAGCAGCCCTTTGAAATGGAACGCTGTATGAGATGTTGTCCTAGGACCAAGATGGTTATTGTTGTTGGGCCATGGTTGGGGCAACATCTGCATGTAGCAAACACTTAAGATCAGTTCAGTTCCCCAGGTTCCTCAAAACGAACTCACAACCTTTGATTTGCAAAAGCAGGAATACCCCCATTGTAGTGGAACTTGAATATTCAAAAATCCCCTATATTCAGAGGTAGGATACCAGTGATTCAGAATCAGGACTGGAAATGTGCCCTCACAGATGTTGTGGTGCATCTACATTACATTACAGGGAGTGCAGAATTATTAGGCAAATGAGTATTTTGACCACATCATCCTCTTTATGCATGTTGTCTTACTCCAAGCTATATAGGCTCGAAAGCCTACTACCAATTAAGCATATTAGGTGATGTGCATCTCTGTAATGAGAAGGGGTGTGGTCTAATGACATCCAACACCCTATATCAGGTGTGCATAATTATTAGGCAACTTCCTTTCCTTTGGCAAAATGGGTCAAAAGAAGGACTTGACAGGCTCAGAAAAGTCAAAAATAGTGAGATATCTTGCAGAGGGATGCAGCACTCTTAAAATTGCAAAGCTTCTGAAGCGTGATCATCGAACAATCAAGCGTTTCATTCAAAATAGTCAACAGGGTCGCAAGAAGCGTGTGGAAAAACCAAGGCGCAAAATAACTGCCCATGAACTGAGAAAAGTCAAGCGTGCAGCTGCCACGATGCCACTTGCCACCAGTTTGGCCATATTTCAGAGCTGCAACATCACTGAAGTGCCCAAAAGCACAAGGTGTGCAATACTCAGAGACATGGCCAAGGTAAGAAAGGCTGAAAGACGACCACCACTGAACAAGACACACAAGCTGAAACGTCAAGACTGGGCCAAGAAATATCTCAAGACTGATTTTTCTAAGGTTTTATGGACTGATGAAATGAGAGTGAGTCTTGATGGGCCCGTGGCTGGATTGGTAAAGGGCAGAGAGCTCCAGTCCGACTCAGACGCCAGCAAGGTGGAGGTGGAGTACTGGTTTGGGCTGGTATCATCAAAGATGAGCTTGTGGGGCCTTTTCGGGTTGAGGATGGAGTCAAGCTCAACTCCCAGTCCTACTGCCAGTTCCTGGAAGACACCTTCTTCAAGCAGTGGTACAGGAAGAAGTCTGCATCCTTCAAGAAAAACATGATTTTCATGCAGGACAATGCTCCATCACACGCGTCCAAGTACTCCACAGCGTGGCTGGCAAGAAAGGGTATAAAAGAAGGAAATCTAATGACATGGCCTCCTTGTTCACCTGATCTGAACCCCATTGAGAACCTGTGGTCCATCATCAAATGTGAGATTTACAAGGAGGGAAAACAGTACACCTCTCTGAACAGTGTCTGGGAGGCTGTGGTTGCTGCTGCACGCAATGTTGATGGTGAACAGATCAAAACACTGACAGAATCCATGGATGGCAGGCTTTTGAGTGTCCTTGCAAAGAAAGGTGGCTATATTGGTCACTGATTTGTTTTTGTTTTGTTTTTGAATGTCAGAAATGTATATTTGTGAATGTTGAGATGTTATATTGGTTTCACTGGTAATAATAAATAATTGAAATGGGTATATATTTTTTGTTTGTTAAGTTGCCTGATAATTATGCACAGTAATAGTCATCTGCACACACAGATATCCCCCTAACATAGCTAAAACTAAAAACAAACTAAAAACTACTTCCAAAAATATTCAGCTTTGATATTAATGAGTTTTTTGGGTTCATTGAGAACATGGTTGTTGTTCAATAATAAAATTAATCCTCAAAAATACAACTTGCCTAATAATTCTGCACTCCCTGTATGAGGTTTAAAGAAAGTTAAGGTTTGTGAATCAGCCAATTGCGGCTGCAAGATACAATCGTCTTGGAATACACACCTAAACTCTCTGAGACATGTTAAATATAAATGTGTTTCTTCAAAAACGGATACCTAGAAAAACAATTAAACACTAAAAATGCATTACACAAACATTCACCTACTTTTCTCATAATCCTGAATAGGACGCCCTTTCTGTTATTTATGTAATGTCCTACTTCTGCTTGTACTACTTGAACCAAAGGAACGAGTGTGTCTAAGAAAAATTATTATGAGGTGAATACTTTCACGGAGAATATCTGAAGTGAAAATGGGTGGAAGATATGGTTGCATATGTGTCTTTATTTGAAAACCCTGTAAGAAAATGAAGTTCACACACCTCCTTTAAATATGTTAAGCTATTTAAGCAATCTAATATAAACTGTTTTGAAAGTCATGGCTAATAAATAATGTACTGTCAAAAACTATAATAACACTGCGAAAGTCTCTCCTACTGCATTAGTGTTTTAGGTATGACTACAGATAGCTCCAGATGTGTGTCACAGCCACACAATACCAAATATATATATACAGAGATGGGCTTTGGGTCATCCCCATTTAGCCACACACCCATTTGTGTCGCTCCCCTTCAGCCATTGCTTAAAGAAAGTGTGATTTACATTTTAAATTAGATCAGAGGAGTATTTAAGTCTCACTGTTAACCATTAGCTGTTATTGTTAGCCCACCTGGCTAGAGAGTACTTCTCACTGCCACGCAGAGACAGTCAAGTAAAGCATCCATGCACTTGGAGTGGCACAATTTCAACTCCATCCTTTACACACTGTGATTGTGCAATTTTGCAGTTATGTGTGACATTATATTTACTGTGTGTCTTAAATAATATTAAAATGTGTGAACCTTTAAACACATGAATGAAGTGTAACTATTGAGAAACTAAAGCTTTATAGGCATGTGCACTAACACTAATTTGAGAATGCTTACATGTATTAATTATTCATGTTATATATTTACACTTCATAAGTAAACATACATTTCTTTTGTTCACATTTTGCATTTATTTTGAAAGTTATATGTGTGTATGTATAGTCATGTATTCAAATAGCACATTAAGGGCCAGATGTAGCAAGGGTTTAGCGAGTCGCCACCTTGCTATGTAGAAATGCATTTTGCGAGTCGGAACCGACTCGCAAAATGCATTTCCGACTCGCAAATAGGAAGGGGTGTTCCCTTCCTATTTGCGACTCGCAATGCTATGCATTTTACTTTGCGACCGCGATTGCGGTCGCAAATGAAAGCGCAGTTGCCATCCACTTGAAGTGGATGGTAACCCAGGCGCAAATGGGAAGGGGTCCCATGTGTCTGGAAAAAAAAAAAAATTCAGAGCAGGCAGTGGTCAAGGGGACCACTACCTGCCCTGAAAAATACCGAAACTAAAGGTTTCGTTTTTTTTTCAAAGTGCAGCTCGTTTTCCTTTAAGGAAAACAGGCTACAATTTGAAAAAAAAAAACTGCTTTATTTAAAAGCAGTCACGGACATGGTGGTCTGCTGTCTCCAGCAGGCCACCAGGCCCGTGAGTGCCCTGAATCGCTATGGGGTCGCAAATTGCGACCCACCTCATTAATATTAATGAGGTGGGTCTTTGCGACCCCATAGCGACTCGCAGAAGGTGTCTGAGACACCTTTCTGCATTCCAAATTGCGAGTTGCAATTTGCGAGTCCCAGCGACTCGCAAATTGCAACTCGAAATTTGGAATCTTCCTACATCTGGCCCTAAATGTTTACTTAAAGTTAGCCTGGCTAAAGGCCTTCATTTTGAAATGCATTTTGCTTGGTTACCGTGTTCTTTCTTTTGCAGGTGCAGTCTCATGATTTCATTAGCTAGAGCAAGGACTATTGTTGTATGTATTAGTTTAATAACAGCAAGGCTTGGGAAGAGAAATCTTGGCAAGAAACGTGAAGACCTAATGAGCAGATGAACCCTCCTATTCATTGCATATCAGGAACTGGGGATGCTGAATATTCCAGTAACTGTCCAAGTTCTGTGGGATGGGATATTCAAGTGGTGTTGCAAATACACATCAAGAAAAGTGAAATGATTGGTTCATGGTGGGGTGGGAAGAGATACAATTGTTGCTGGAGGTTCTGTTTGTTTTAATTAATGTCCACTCTGTTAGAAGTTAGAGCAGATTCCTTAGATGGGTACAGATCTCTCTGCTTCCTTTATTCTTGCAAGTGTGAAACTTCGAGCTAAACACTTATTCCATTTCTGGTAGACTTATTCTGGAGTGGCCGTCAAGAAGCAGGTAAAATCTGCTCCTGCGCCCTGTGTTTTTTTTTGGGGGGGGGTTACTTGCCCACTATGTTTATGGGAGGCATTGCTGGAAAGGGAAGAGGCTCCCCTTTGGAGCGATGCCTCTTACAAACAGATTCCTGATCATGGATGGAGTGTGCATGGTGTTTTTCCCTTGGAGTTGTGATCACTCCCCCCAGGGGAATATAATCTAAGAAAAAAGGAAAAGAAAAATTGGAAATTTGGGATCTGCCCTCCTATGAGTGGACCCCCTGTGGGGGCATTTTTTTTTGTATATATGTATATTACCTAGTGGTGGTCGCCACTAGGTAGTTATAGTTAAGACCATGTTTCAATAGATTTTTTTTTTTTTGACTTGCCTATATCTTTGGCGCCGTGTGACGGGTCTTCACAAAATTTTCAAAAAAAAAGCATTGCTGTGATTCTTGGAATGTTTCGGGGCGATCCGTCAAGCGGGTGCTAAGAAAAAGGGGTTGTCAAAAAAGTTGCGCTTTCCATGTTAATTGTTAATTCCCATAGGACATTTAGACATGACTACAGCCTGAACCGCTAAACTAAATTACACCAAATTTCGCAGAAAGCTAGCTGACGGTACACAGATTGTGCCTTTGCTTATGTGGTGTAAATCTGTTCAGTAATTTTTGAGAAATTAAAGTGAAAACAAATTTGTATATATCTGGTGCGGTGCCTATGCGATTATTTCTCAAATATTTCACAAAAAGTCATAAATGTTCGCAAATGCGAGAGCAAAAAGAAGCACTGTAATTGGCTGACCGCAACAAGACTAGAAAGTTACGACCGCCATCTTATTTCCAGGGACACGGTCCCTAGAGGTGAAAATCCTAATTGAAAATGGCATAACGGGTCAGGATGGAGGTACCCTGACCCCAGTGTTGTTATATAGGTGTGCTTTAGGGGCAAGTTATAGCGCCATTACAGGTACCTTTGGGTGCGAGCTATAGTTACTTGAAATAACTCTAACTATAACTGATACATTTCCATGGCTTTGTATGACGATTAAATTGACAACCTAACTATAACTCCTTGTAACCTTTGTTTTTTAAAGTTAATTTCTATATTTTTTTATTTCTATTTCCTCCCTATAACATCCCTGTAGCCTTTGTGTCTTTCAGTGGATTTCAATGTTTTGTTTTTAACGTAATGTAATTTGAATTACTACACGTTAATCCAACCACTGCTGCACCCGGCCTTTGTGCACAGCGAAGGATGGCCGCAGAGCCACCAGCCAACCCCCTATAACCACCCAACTCAGCGCCGCACATGACCGAAGGGGCAGTCTCTCTGGGTATGAGAATAGGTGTGAGAGGGTATATTTTGGGTGTGAGTGTCTATCTGGGTGGGAGAGTGAGTAACTGAGGGTCTGAGTAGTTCTGAGTGGATGTGTGACCTTCTGAGTGGGTCTGTGAGTGGGTGCGTCAGTGTCTGAGTGAGTCTGTGAGTGGGTATGTGAGGATCTGAGTGGGAATGTGAGGGGGTGTGTGAGTGTCTGCGTGGCTCTGTGAATGGGTACATGAGTGTCTGGGTGCATGAGGGTCTGACTGGATCTGTGAATGTGTGCATGAGGGTTTCAGTAGGTCTATGAGTGGGTGTGTGAGATTATGTTGGGTCTGTGAGTGAGTGTGTCAGTTTCTGTGTGGGTCTGCGAGTGGGTGTGTTGGGGTTTCAGTGGGTCTGTGAGTGAGTGTGTGGGTCTGTGAGTGGGAGCGTGAGGGTCTCAGTGTGGCTGTGAGTGGGTGCATGAGGGTCCAAGTGGGTCTGTGAGTGGGTGCATGAGCGTCTGAGTGGAGAGAGAAAAGGAGTGGGAGGGAGAGCGATAGAGAGTGTTTTAGGCTTTGATGAATTATATACTTAGAATGAGATATTTCTAGACAAATAGAAAAGAAAAATGTTTTGTCAATTAAAAAGAGTGAGATCACCTTTCAGTATGAACCTTAAAGATTTGAAATTAAAAAGAAATTAAAGCAGGTAAATGATCAGCGACACATCTAGGCTGGAACTTTCAACCTTTGGTATGGGGGTCTGAGACCTTAACCACTAGGCCACAGGAGAATAACATTCATACCAAACATCTTGCTAGTCTAACTCTTTAAAGTCATTGCATGGAGAGACCTATTATGGGATAGAAGAGAGAGAGAAAGAGTGAGAGAGAGAGAGAGACAGAGAGAGAGAGAGTGACAGGACTGTGGGGGAAGCCTCAAGGCCCCCACAGTCCTAGCAGGCTCCCCACATCCTGTGGGAGCCGGCATTGCTCCCCCAATCAGGGAGCTGCTTTTAATAGCAGATCCCTCTTGCGGGAGCAACGTTTTCACCTGTCTTCCCTGCACGCATATGTGCATGCAGGGAAGGCAGATGAAAACTTTGCTTTCTACAAGGGAGACCTGTTTGACAGCTCTCTCTTGCAGAAAGCGGACTTTGGTGGTTTTACTTGGTGGGAGCTGTCAAAACTTCCACAAAGCAAACAGCTATGTCCTGGGGTGGGCACCCTGGAACACAGCAGGAGTTGGCCCTGCAGGGTGGCAGTCCCCAGGGCCATCTGTGGCTCCTTGAGGGTGGCCGCATGCCCTCCCAACATCCATAGCCCCAGGGAGGTGGTGGTCCCCAGGGCTGCGGGGTAGGGGTGGGGGGGTCCGTGCAGCATCCCTGAACAGATTTGTAATTAAGCCGAAAGGAGGTGGTGGTCCCCAGAGTTGCAGGGGGGCATAAGGCTGCCCCACACAAATTATAATGAAGCCCTAGTGAGGTGGTGATCCCTGGGGCTGCAGGGGGGCTGCACAGCCTCCTCCACCATAGATTTATAATGAAGACCCAGGGAGGTGGCGGTCCCTGGAGCTGCAGGGTGGAAGGGGGGACGCAATGGACCACCTTCATTTTTTTATTTTAGTGCTAGGGAGATGGTGGTTCCCAGGGATGCGGGGGGCCACACCGCCCCCCACGTTGAATGTAATATTCATCCCGGGAGGTGGTGATCCCTAGGGCTTCAGCAAGCAGGATAGGGGGCCCCAAGTGCCCCCTCCTTCTTTTCTATTTTGATGCCAGGACCTGACCTACCCAAGGGGCTTTAAAAAAACAAGCACAGGAGATCGATATAGACAGTAGCAGAGATGGCATCTTGCTGGATGACTCCAAACTGTGATGGACTCAAGCCCTAACTCAGGTTATGAAGGGCAGCTCTGAGGCAGGATCAGAAACTGAGACAGGATCTGAGGAAGAGGACATTGGAGCAGAATTTGGGAGTGATTTTTCAGTCGGCGGATGATTTTTCAGTCGGCGGGGTTTCATCTGATGAGTCCTTTTCCAGCAATTCTAAGGGAGACAATGGTGACAGTTGTGTTGTCCCTTCACAAGCACAGTCTATGCAGTGAGACAACAGTAGCAGGTTAGACCAACCCAGAGAGCAGGTGCCTGTGGCGGCAAGCACAAATGGTGTGTTCTCTTGGGAAACCCCTCAATTCCATTCAGCCCCAAATTCCGCCTTTTACTGGGGATGCTGGATCCAAAGTAGATATGGCCAACTTTTTGCCAATTGATTATGTCCGTCTCTTTTTGGATGTTGACTTCCTTGAGCAAATTGTGCAGCAAACAAATTTGCATGCCAAACAATTTGTGAGGGAGCATAGAGACACTCCAGGGCACCATTCTAGGGCACACCAGTGAAATCCCACTTAGCTGGAGGAGTTGAAGATATTTTTGGGCCTTACACTCAAAATAGGGTTAGTCGAGAAACCAACCTTGCAGTCTTACTGGTCTATTTGGACGGTTTGGGTAACTCCACCTCCACACCGTACATGAGCAGAGATTGTGTTTTTTTTATTGCAGCTGAATACCAATCCTGCTGCATTGCCCTGGGACCCTCGAGACCATGACAGGTTGTCAAAATTCAGCCTGGCGTGGAACATTTGTCTACCAGGTTTTCAGAGATTTATACTCCTGGAAAGAATAAAGCTGGAGAAGAGTCCTTGATCCTGTACAAAGGGCGGCTTCTGTTTAGGCGGTACATTGCGAGCAAAAGAGCTCTCTTTGGCATCAAGCTGTACATGCTGTGTGAGAGCTCTACTGACTATATGTACAACTTGAGTGTGTATAAAGGGAAGGACTCCACTCTAAACCCTGTAGGTTGCCCTGCAAAGCTAGGGGTCACAGGAAAGATTGTATGGGAGCTTGTCCAGCCACTTCTTCATAAAGGTTATAACCTTTATGTGGACAATTTCAATATGGACGTAAAGCTGTTCAGTGGGCTCTACAAAGTTAGCACTGTGGTCTGCAGTACAGTTCGGTGTCACCACAAAAGAGTCCCAAAGGAGCTTGTTTCGAAGAAGCTCCAGAAATCCCAGAGCACTGGGTAGTGTTCCAACGAACTGCTCACAGTCAAGTTCTTGGATAGGCATGATGTGTACGTGCTCACTACAATTTATGATGAGATCACTTCCCCATCACAGTTTGGTGTCAGATGGTCGAAGTCCACAAGCCCACCTGCATAGTAGATTACAAGTACATAGGTGGAGTGGATAAGAACAATTGTATTCTTCAGATATACAATGCAAGTCGTAAAACTCACACTTGGTACAAGAAACTGTTTACCCACCTGATCCAGATGGCAACATGCAATACATATGTTGTTTATCGTAAGACAACCACAGGAAGACTCATGTCTTTCATTGGCTTCCAGTTTTCTGTTATTGAAGATCTTGCTGCTGCCTCCACTTCATATGTTCTGGAGGATTTGACAAGGCTATAGAAGAGACACTTTGTTGATCGCATTCCTAAAACACCCAAAAAGGATCAACCATGTGGTCATTTTAAAATGTGTTCGAAGCAGTGAACGAGGCAGGAGAGTTGTGTTTACTGTACCCAGTCCTCTGCAAGAACTACCATTGACCCTTGTGTGATCCACTCCTTTCACGGGCACTAGACCCAGGCACACTAGTGGGGTAGCGTTTTTATTGGGACAAGTCGGGGAACGCTAGGCACTTTTGCAGGGTATTCTGGGTAACAAGAATTTAGAAGATCCACACAAGTCATACCTCCCTGGACTCCCACTGCAGTCTCCTATTCAGAAGTGTGTGGCTTTGATAAGTTTCCCTACATGGTTGCCGATCCGAGGACTAATTAGTACACCCACCACAGTTATCATTATTGCCACAATATGTTTTGGGTCCTTCCCTGTCGTGGGCACTTGGCCACCCACACAAGTAAGGTACCATTTTCTTTGGGGGACTTGGGGAAATGTTGGGTGGTAAGAAATGTGTGACTGCCTGCTGATTCCAGAACTTTTCATCACAGAAATGTTAGGAAAATGTGTTTTTTTAGTGAAAGTTTGATGTTTGCAAGGGATTCTGGTTAACAAAATGTGGAGAGTGGCATGGAAGTCAGCCCCCTTGGATACCTCTAGGTGTCTAGTTTTAAAAAAATTACAGATTGGCTTGGTTACCCTAAGTGACGACTGAGCTAGGGTCCAAAATCGAGAGCTACCCATACTGGAAATAAGGCTCCGTTTCAGTGGGAAAATGTGGTGCGTCCATGTTGTGTTTTGAGCTGTTTCCTGTTGCGGGCACTAGGCCTACCCACACAAGTGAGGTACCATTTTTATCAGGAGATTTGTAGGAGTATGGAATAGTAGAACACTTCTTATTGCCTATTGAATTTCACTGCATTTGTGCCTTTCTAATATAATTCAGTGTACAAGAAAGATGACATTTTGAAAAATACCCTCCAAATCATACAGTAGTATAGGTACCCTCAAATTTATAGATGAAGAATTAACCACTGCTCCTAAACTCTGTGGGCCTGATCACAACCTTGGTGCATGCCGTTTTACAAGTTCAATAGGATATAATGGAACTTGCAATATGGCGGATGGGATATTCTTCATGTTTGTGACAGAGTATCACATCCACCATCCACCAAGGTTGTAATCAGGCCCTATATCTTGTGCCCATTTCAGAAATGCATAAATTTCCTTGAGACTCATTTTTCACTCTGCCTATTTCCCTGTATGAATTGGTCTATGCTTGGTACTCAATGAAAAAACAGTTTATGGTGCAGCTCAGTTGTTGCCTCTGGTTAGTTTGGGTTCTTGGAGAACCTACAAATCCTATATATCTTCACAACCAGAATGGCCTAGCAAAGGTAATGGTATATTGCTTTTGTCAATCAGCCATCATGGCAAAAAGTTACAGATGAAAAATGTTGCCAAAAATTCAGTTTTTCCTACTCATTTCAATATTTCTTAATTTCAAAAGTTCTTTTACTTTTCAAAATCTTGATGGATTTACACATATGCTGAATCCAGAAATGTGTCTACTTTCCAGAAATGTATAACTTGTCTGGATCACCCATGGGTTTCACTCTAGTTTCCACCACAAATTGGAAGTAGGTTGAGAGCACAAAAAATAGGGTAAATAGGCCGCTTCTTAGAAAAATGCCAAAAGTGTGGTATAATATTAGTTTTTTTAATTCAGCTCTGCATGTTGCTAAAAGCTGGGAAGATGGTGACTTTAGCACAGCAAACCATTCGTGGATGCCATTCTTAGGGGAAAAAAAGCAGACATCTTTATCTGGAGCACTTTTTCTCGGTTTTTCTCCAAAAACTCAAAGTGTTGCTAAAGTTTGCCTATTTTCTCAGTCCCTTACAAGAAAATGCACAAGCCCTCGGTTTTGAATACCCAGGATGTTGGAAAAAAGAACACAAATTCGGCAAGGATACCTTATGTGGAAGAAAGTTATGGAGCCCTAAATGCGAACTACCCCAAATAACCCAAAAAAGGGCTCAGCACTTAAAGGGGGGGGGGGGAGGGAGTCAGCTAAGGGGTTAGGGACCAACTATTTCTAATTCTCAGTTTCTGTATTATTCTTGTATCTTTTTAATATTCTCCTGACATGCATATATACTGGACTGATTATTAATTAGCAATAAAATTAATTAACTTCAATCACTGATTCCTGGTGCTTTTTGAGTGGCTTCACAAGAACTGAATTGTTTTATTAATGCTAACTCCCTTGGCATCTCAATCAACTTAAACAGATCCATCAGAGGAGAGATTGTTGCACCTGCAAGCTCTTAGATGGAGGCATGTCAGATAGTTTAGTTATCGAGACAGAGGCAGTTACTGTATCCATTGAGAGCCAAGTCTTGCCCAAGGTCATTCCCGATCCCAAGCCCATGTCCCGATTCGGCGGAGAAGTGGTATTTCAGAAATTTGGAAGGAAGTTGTAACAGCAGAGGAGTGAGTATCAATAGGGTCGCAGGTTGCAATTGGTTATGTCTAGTATGCAGTGTTTTGCTAAGATTGCCTGGCATGCTGCAGTGATGTTTTAAGTTGTTGTGCGGAAGCAGAAGTGCTTAATGTAAAGAAGTTGAAGTGCTAATCGGGCTGAACGTTTTCTAAGATTCCAGCATAGTAATATGTTATCAGTGTAGAAACACTGTGTTGTAATTGTCTGCTAAGTTTGGTGGTGTTAGTTGTGAGGTATGTCAGCTACACAACTAAGATAGGGACAAATACCTTTGTGTGAGAGTGAGATGTGGTTGGTGTGGTGTATCCTTTTGCACAGTGTTGAAGCTACCATAATCTGGGTGATTTCCCACTGGTTGAGGTTTCACTTGAGTGTGAGTCAGATTAGGCTGGAAAGTGTCACTCCGGACCATTTCCTGTGTGATTGAATTCTATTGATTCTTTAGTGGAGCAGATACAGTCTGTTGAAATTGCTTTGTATTGTTGTTGTGCTTGATTTGCAACATTTGTCGGGAACTGTAAAGGAGGGCAACCACTGTAAGGAGTGAAAAGGATGTAACAGTGTACCTCGCTGAGATTGGACAGTTGGCGTTAGTGCTGCGTTGTTGTTAGGTGACTACATCACAGAGTGCTGCGCTGGTTATTTATTGCTTGGTTTAAATTGCATTCTATTTGTGATTATTGCCATTCTTGTTGTAAAAATGAAATTCTTTAAGACTATACGAATATGATTAGTGGAGAGGTGAAAATACCTGTTCAAGAGGGGGAAGAGGCACCATCCAAAGACATGCCAGGTAATTGTATGGCCATATATGTGGGCCTTCACACATGTATTTGGGCAAGTCAGTGGCATGAGACCACAGAGAACAAAGGTGCATTGATGTTTCCACACTATGGCACATTTAATTTGAGAATAATTGAAAACGTGAGAAGGATATTGCATGAAATGAAGCCACCACCTAGGCCCGCACAGCTAAAAGCACTTAATGCTTTGGAGCACACATCTCATGTTAAGGCAGGGAAGAGTTCAAAAGGCAGTGAACAGCTGTGATGATGTTAGATAAGGTGCAGAACAATGGCAGAGAACTGATATAGTAGAGGGAACTAGACTGTACCCTGCATTGACGAGTGAAGAACCTGAGACAGAGAAAGAAAAGAAAGAGAAGGAGTATCTGTTGTTATCAATGCGTCCATTGTGGCCCAAACTGAAGAAGTGAATGGTGCAGTTACCAGTGGAAACTCTGGAATAGCCACCACACCCCTAAATACAAGTCAGAACCTGATGAGGAAAGAGTTCAGGGATTAGTGCCCCTGTTAACTCCACTGTTTCCAATGCCCCAGATGCAATTGCTGTTCCGGTCTCTATCGGTCTGAAGTTCTTTTACATAAATCTGAGTCAGCAGGAACCACAACACATACTCTGACAGTGGTCCCAGGAATGGGAGGAACTCATTTAGTCCTGGTCCAGGTGAATATCCCTTATGTTGCCTCTACAGCATCAACTATGAATTAGACGAGATTTACTCCTGTAGGAGATTACACTCAAAGATCGTAAAATTCTAACATGTCTATTTGGAATTCACATCAGAGCGTCATCAACAGTAGTCCCAAAAACAGGATAGTGTCCCATACCTATGTAGTACAGAATGGTTATAATTCCAGAGAAGTAGGTGATCTGATTAAATTGTTCAATGGGTACTGAAGAGAAAGTGAAGATTCAGGATTAGACAGAGAAATTATTCAGTCCCCGGTGAGGGGAAATGCAGTGGATATGGTCAGACTAAAGTTGGAACTGGATGAGATGACACAAGGAAACCTTGATCTTTCCTGATTAGATACCTACCACCAGAACAAACTTGTACTCATTTGTAAAGACATCACTAAGTGTGCAGACAAGCTCATGATAAATTGCCTGAATTGGCCCAAACTTATAATGTAGATTTAAGCCAAACCAAGTCATTGTAGAAAAGCATGGCTGTTGACAGAAAACTGCTTTTATTGCTGACTGTGTGGTGAGCAGTCGGGGATATGTATGTGCAGGTCTTTACTTTTTTCGTTATAATACTATTAATCATTGTATGGTTGTGTGTTGGCCTATTGGGACTCATTTGTTGTACACATTGCAAAATAAATCAATGGAGTGAGTGAGATAGATGGGAAGAAAGGTGGGCAAAGAAGAAAGATCAAAAGAAAACAAAGGGAGAGACACCTCTGTCTCTAATGAATGGAGAGGGCACTTCAGATTTTCCACAGAGGAAAGTGCCTGGTGGAGGTTATATCCATGTGCCTTCAAGTAGGTGTGATCTTGTGTCATTAACCAATGTGATCCCAAAATTGAGAGAAAAGCCAGTGGAATATACTGGATGAGTGATTTGTGAAGATTTCACAAGTCTTGTGAGTGCATTTGAATACCTTATTCAACATTGTGGTACCGATTGATTTGTGGGCAGAATGTTAAGTGGCTGTAGAATGGACAGAGAAGGAACATCAGAGAAATCATATATCACATGCCCCATCCCTGTTGGTGATGAAAAGGTATCAACAGGTGATAACTTTTTTGAAAGGAAAAACACCAGCTAGAGATATTGATTGAGTTAAGACTGACAGGAAGACTCAAGAACCCAAAGAGTCAGTGCGGACCTTTTATGAGAGATTGTTGCAGGTGTTTAAGCAGCACAGTGGAATGGAGACTACTGAAGTTAAAGACATGGGAAATTTTGGGTCTCGGTTTGTGTCAGGATTGAGACCTAAGGTTAGCTTGATGATTCAACAGCACTTGATCTGTTAGCAGAATAAATCGGTTGATGAGATTTTAAGTTATGCAAAATATTTTACTGATGAATTGGAAATTAAGCAGAAGCGATTGATCACACAACATTTAGTTATGCAATACCTACATATACTACGTACAGGTGGACTTCAGACCAGTAAATAGCCAGTGTTATGTGCATACAGGAGGCACTTCCACTCGCCACACTCCGTGGATACTGGGATGCAGATCTTGGCCACGCATGTACAGACGGTGATTGGCAGGCTATTTTAGGATACCCTTTCTTGATGTCCCACAATGCTTGTTTTAAATTGATGAAATCTTATATTTTATATTGAGCCTACTTGACTCCCAGTAAAATGAACTGCTATTTTCACAGCAACGACACTACCTGGCCCCCGTTGTCTGACACTAGATGTGGGTACAGTACACATGCTCTGGTCCTGTCCCTCATTGGCCATATACTGATATGATGTCACAACACACTTAACAGTTTGCAAGTGAGCTGTCCTCCCATATACGAAGGTGGTCTGCATTCTGTAACTTTACCAGGGCACTAAAAAACATAAATCGGTCATGCCGTTCGCTGACCTAGCCCTCTTCCTGGTGAAGTGCCTGATTACCCGAAAAACAATCAGACATAAAGGATCTTGAAAGTTTAATCATATCCTGTAAGTCTGTCCTAATTTAGTATTTTGATGACCTTTTATTATTGTTTGATATGTAACAAGCTCGCAAACGAGATACCATTGCAATGTTGAACCAATTAGTGAGAATGGACATTAAGTGTCTCTGAGTAAGTTGCAATATTGTCAGAAGGAAGTTTTGTTTCTTGGACATTACATAGAGAAAGGAGCGAGGAAGGTGTCACATTAAAGAATCTCAGTGATTCTTAAAATGAATCCGCCAACTACCCAGAGAGAAGTCAGGATGTTTTTGAGAATGATGGGCTATATTCACCAGTGGATACCCATCTTTTCCCTAGTGGCCAAGCCTTTACAGAGGCTGACACACAACGATGTGTCTGATCTGATGCCATGGTATAATGACTGCTTCATGGCCTTCCCAGAGCTGAGAGAAAGTCTCTGTCTTGCCCCAGCACTAGGAATGCCTGATTAAGATAAAGCTTTTTCTCTCTTCTGCAGTGATAGGGAGGGATGCGCTCTCGCATTACTTACACAGATGCACAGGAATGCAAGACCACCTGTGGCTTACATTTCTGCTACTCTTGATCCTGTAGCCACAGGACTGCCTGGATGCCTTTAAGCCGTGGCAGCAGTTGGTGTCAGCATAGAGTGGTGTGAAAGTATTATGATTGGATATCCCGTAATAGTTCTTGTGCCACATTTGGTTGAGATTTAGTTGACACGTACATGCATACAGTATTTGATAAAAAGCTGGTTGACATAATTTGAACACATTATACTGGCTGCAGAAATTGTGACTCTTAAGAGATGTGCTACTTTGAATCCTGCCAACTTAATGCCTCTTCCAGAGAATGAAAATGATGAGGGGGAGGTTGAGCATAAGTGTCTGGATGTCACTGACTAGGCACCAAGCTGGGGCCAGATATATGAGCTGAGCCACTAGTAGAATCTGATTACAACTTTTTGGGGATAGGTCATGTTTAAGACACAATGGGGAAATCTTGAGAGCTGCTTATGCAGGCTGAACAGTCTCAGGAATAAATGAAGCCTCCTCATTTCGAGGGGTGTTTTCTGAACAAGTGGCTGCACTGATATCGCTTGACAGAGCTTGCTGTGTTTCTGAACAGCTGAGAATGACAATATCTACAGATGCTTCTTGGTGTTGGTAATGATTTCAGACAGTTGTGGTCACAAAGAGGATTTTCTGTTCCCCGATTCGCAACTGGGAACATGTCACGAGATTGATTGAAGCACTACAGCTCCCTGCAAAAATTGCAGTTGTGAAGTGTCCCACTCACCACAGTGGTGATGATTATGTGACATTGGCCACCTGTTATGCTGATGAAGTTGCACTATACTGTGCTCATCAGTCATGAACATTCAGTGGTGAATATGTAAATGAATCTGAAAGTGAGACCAACTACAGCCTTTTGTTGTCAACAACTGATACCTGAGACAAAGTGAAGAGATTGTAGGAGGAAGTGTGAGAGGCAGAACAGCAGAGATGGATCAGAGCAGGATGCATGAAGAGAGATGCTGCTACATGGGTTTCTGTAGATGGCACACCAGTATTGCCAGACAGCATGCTATCCCCAGTGACAAGACATTTACATGGATCAGCACATATTGGGAGGATGCCATGGTTAAGTTAGGTTAATCAAACAACATTGGTTTAACCCACAATTTAGATTAGTGACTGACAAATTGTGCCACAGATGTGTTGTGTGTCAACAGATGAATGTAGGGAAAAGAACTCCAATGACAATGAGTCATATACAAAGATCAGGAGGGCTATTCAACAGAAAGAAGGTGGATATCACAAAAATGCCTGTATGGAATGGGCTGAGATATATCCTTGGGATTGTGTCCATCTTCTTGAGTTGGGTGGAGGCATACCCAACAAAGAGAAATGAATGTCTCACAGTAGCCAAGTTGTTGTTCAGGGAGTTGATACCTAAGTTTGGTTTCCCGACTTAACTAAAGTCAGACCAAGGGACTAATTTCAATAAAGAGGTCCTGAAAATGTTATGTGCAGCATTACAAGTGAAGCAGAGGCTACACTGCTGTAATCGGCCTGAGGCTTCTGGCATCATAGAGCAGGTGAATGGAACGCTGAAAGCCAGATTGGCCAAGGTGCGTGCATCAACATGCCTGAAGTCGTCAGACGCTTTGCCTCTTGTGCTGATGAGTCTTTGAAGTGTTCCTGACAGAAAAACAGGGTTGTCTTCTCATGAGATAATCATGGTCAGAGAAACAAGACAACTGCAGTGCCTGCAACTGTGCTTGTGAAGCTTACATATGACAAGGTTCTTGACTATTGCAAGGGGCTAACTGATATGATTCATTCTGTGTCCCACCAGAATGAAGCTGTTGCTGCCTCTACATGTCTAGAGCAGTGCCATTGCCTCAGTCTTGATGACTGGGTCTTGGTGAAGAAACAAGTCTGGAAAACGTGTCTGGAGCCTAGTTGCGTGCACCGTATCAGGTCATCGTAGTGACGAATACTGCTGTTAAGTGTTAGGGTCTTCTAAACTGGAGCCCACACTCGTAAAGTGAAGTGTCCTCTTGATGATGTGACACTACCTATTCCTGAAGTGCAGCATACAATTGAGAGACAGTAAGAAGAGCGTGTGACAACACATCCCCAGCCTTACAGTTGAGGTGTCTTGCATGAACCGCTTCCTTAACCAAACTCAGACCCTGGTGAAGGGCCTAGTGCTTTGTCATGCAGAGTAGAGAATGAGGACCATTGGCCGAGAAGGCAAGAAAGAGAGCGATTAAGATTGCTTATGGAACGAGAACTTAGTACTATCCCGGAGGATACTAAGTATTCTGGCCTGAGTGACAGTGAAATTGAGCAACCTGTACTCAGGAGATCAAAAAGAGCTAGAGTGCCATGTCTGACGTGCATATCCCCTTAATGGACATATTTTGCTGATAACGACTATGAAGAGGAAAGCTGTGATTTGGGAGACAAGAGTGAAATCCACTTGAGTCTCCATGAACCAGAGTTGTAGCCTGAACTGTATGTATGTAATATTTATTGTACGGTTATTTAAAACCATTACAAATCCACTTATTTATCACAAAAGGAAAAAATTCAATTTGTTGTGTCCAATCTCACAGAATCAATTTTAAAATGGCTAAAAAAACAAATAGTTGATGATAAATTACGCATCTTTATACACAATTTAGCTATCCGTCCTTCCTTATTTCAGACAAATTACATTGTGCAAACTCTGTCAGCAACAATGCAAGCGATACCACCTATCAGTTAAAACATTATACATAAAAGGGACATCTGAATACATTAAAAACAGTTTTCAAATACACGCTAATATTGCATTTTATACTTTACTAGTAACTGTAAGTGATAGTTTCCTCCCAGCAATTATTAGTAATTTTGACACGCAGGAGTTTAACATCGAATCAGTTGGTCTTAGGCTTGCTCTCACTGCTTGCCTGCATGAACGTATTCCACGCTGGTTTCTTGTAGAACAGCTGGGCATATACATAAAATGTGAATACTATTTTCTTCCCCATTTTTACTTAAACAGCAGATGTCCTTTAGCAACTCCTTTACCCATAGTTTCTTGTTTGTTTCTCCCAGTAGTTTCCTAAAATGAAAGCAAATAAACTAAATTTTTAAAGAGTGTGACCCTCCTGCCTCTAAATACGGCTGGCATTTAAATGCCTTATATTCATTTAAAACTGCCAAGGCATGTGATCTTTTAGATAATAAAACTTTAATATTTGTTCAACTATATCCTTTTCATATTAATGTTTACCACTTTCGTAAAAATTGCCAGAGAGGGATCAACTCCCCAAATTTCCTGCATGCCTATAATGCTTATTGCCTGATCATGATAAAGACGGGCAGAAGGAAGATGGCTTAGTTGTATTTCTTTACATTTCATGCCAGAGTGCTTGCCACAATTCATTTTCTCTGGCCATTCTATACCAGGTTGTTCTATACCAGGTTTTTACATAAACACCTTTCATAGCAACTAGTTGATTTACTAGCCCAAACTCCAATTTTATTTGGGTAGGAGAAGCATTCAGCGGAAGGCAAAGCACTGATCTGTATATTTTTTATATAATCGTGTTGATACAAATGGCATCTCTGCCCTGAATGGCTTCACTTCCATAAGTAATATAAGGTAGAAGCTTGGCTGCTATTATTTTAAATAGTAGTGAAAAACTAGGTCCATGCGTTTTCTTTTTAAAGTACAAAAGCCTGGCTCAGGTAGTGCCCTTTCTATTTAAGTATCTTTCATGCTGATCAAATGTTTCCTGATTATCAAAAGTACACCCAAGTATCTATAGCTCACTACATGTTCCAGTTGGGTGCTATTTAAAAAACGTTTATGGTTTTTCTGTATCATACAACTAAACTCCATGACCTTTGTTTTCTTTAGCTTTACTGTCATTCTGTTTGTCACAAAAAAAGCAGATAATTTATCAATGAGCAGTTGTAGTCCTCGTCTTTGTTCAACTAAGAAATATGACATCATCAGCATACAATAGATTATAGTTGTGCAAAGAGCCCATCCTTGGGGAATGTGAATTTACGGCATTCAGGTCTATCAATAGATCTGCCAGGTACAGATTAAATAAATAGGGGGCCAATACCCATCATTGTTTTAGGCTTTGGTATGTTTGAATTTTTTAGATAGAAAAGATAGGTCCCTATGAGGTACCCTATCCTAAGTATTGGTTTACAAAAGCTGTATTGCATTCAAAAGATAGTGTGGAAAATCCATACCGGTTACCTTTTGCCACAATAAATTACGGTTCACAGAGTCAAATGCTGACTTGAAGTCCACATAACAGAGAAAGAGTGGCTGTTTTTTTATGCTTCAACTTAACCATTACCAATGATAATATTATGATGTTGCTCATAGTGCCTACCCCTCATGTAAAACCCATTTGATTTGATGGTATAATTCTTTTTTCTGCTGCCCAACTTTAAAAAATCAGCTAGTAACAGGCTGGCAAAATGTTTTGCTTCAATATCCTGTAGTGTTATCAATTTATAATTCTCTGGCAAAAGTTGTTTACCATTCATATGGATGGGAGTAATGAATGAACCCCACCATGGATCTGGAATTTTCTGCTGTTGCAGAGCACAATTGAAGACAGAAGTGGTACCCACAATTTCAAGTTTGATTTGAAGAGCACTTGAGATAGAACGTTTGGCCCCGGGGCCCATCTTGCGTGGACCTCAACATAATATTATATATTTGGTCATTTGTGAAGCTATATGGTATCATTGCTTTAGAAAGTGCAAAATCCCAATTATTATCTACAAGTATATATTTCTAATCTTCAATTAGTATTCAGGAAACTTTAAAGTACTCTGCAACAAATTTAACCCAGCTATCCTTCGTTATGTTTGAACTGGCTTCTGGAACCGGAGGGCGATTCAAACCATTAATTAACTTCCAGAAGTCCTTTGAGCTTCTCTGTTTAGACTGATACAGCACCTTAGCTCAAAAAGTTTTTTTAGGCTAATTTTTTCATCCCATACTAATTTCTGGTAAGTTTTGTTTAAATGATAGAAGGCGCTAGATAAGTCTTTATCTCCTGGATTTTTCCTAATCACTGTCTTTAAATGATTGTGCTCCTTTTTTAGTGCAAGGCAATCAGCAGTTATTTTTATTCTTTTTGATCCCATCTGATTTCTATACTTCGCTGTGTCTTTGGGCGCCAACTTACTAATTGATTTTCGATTAACTTTCCTGTGAAAATAACCCACTTCTCAACAAGCATAAAAGTGTCAAGAGTAAAGCAATGGTGTACTACAATTCATTACTCTGAGCTTTCATTTTTTCAGTTCATTGCAGTTACTGATAATTTATCGAGCCTTGGTCCCCCAACAAGAAAGGTGCCTTCTGATGGAAATTTACTTGAGCAGTAATTACTATTCTTTGCTGTCAATGATCACTACTGGCCGTTCTGAAGATCTTATACGATGTTACCATTCTCAATAGTGGAAGTGTAACAATCATATAATCTAATATTGAAATTGATAATGGTGAACAGTAAGTCCACTCCGGTGGGGTATCTGCCTGATATCTGCCATTCAGTACTCGCATACCTAGAGATTCCAAATCCTTTACTAATTCGATTGCCTTTTGATCTTTTAACCTTCTATTTGTATTCCTCACTAGTTGAGGTGGTACAGACCATAACCTCAACTGAGTTTGAACTTGCACTCTCACTGAATGAACTGATTTGAAACACTATTTACCTGATCATCTGAGCTGAACTTTAACCTGTGCTTTGTTAAAGATAACAAACTGGACATTGTATAAAAATAATTAAGAAGATTCATCAGGCCGGAAGCAGCAGAAGGAGGATAAGGGTGTCATTTAGGAGAAGATGGAGTAGGGCTAGGTAAGTGTCACGAAGACTGGTTGCTATTCTCTACTCAACAGCTTGAGTCTAGATAAGCCAAAGACTCTATTAACACAAATTGACATAGATATATATTAGTAGGTGGGTTATTTGCCATTGTTGCAGTACTAATTGTTCTCCTTCTAGGATTATCTTCACCTACGTTTTTCACAGTAGCCATGCTTAAGCCTAGTGTTATTCCTAAAACCCCAAGTCATACAGATAGTAGTTTGTATGTACTATATTAAAAAGCTTTGAATGTAGATTCATCTAGAGGAGATTATTCTTCAAATGCCTATTTTAAATTGCTTTATGAATACAATGATGCTATGGATGCAAAGGATTGCTATGTCTGTATGTAGTTACCTACATCAGCGGCAGAAGGAGTTACCTATCCCCATATTCCTCTTACATATGGTGTTACCTGCACCCTTCTGGTAAGTATGCTTGACGGAAAGGGACATTTCGAATATTACTATTCCAATTATGATTTGCTACTTTCTGAAGTTCCTTTGTTCCAAGTATTTGGATTGTCATTTTTATGCTAATACGATGGAGAAAGTTAACTGTTCCCTTAAACCGAATTTGACACTAGACACAGTCTATCCTCATAGAAACAATCTGACATGTTCTTTAACTTAGGTTGAGAAGAACGTTTTGGATATAATAGAAGACAGGATTAGATGCAAGGGGGAAAACAGGATGGGATCAGACATATAAAGGACAGTGTGATAAGGAAGAAGCAGAACTTCAAGATTTAGGAGTTATACCTGCATTACCTCTAGATTGGCAACACAAAGGGAAATTATGTGTGAGTAGAGATAAAATTCCTTTAACACTATGTACATGGATAGAAGTGATTGTGATCATATATTTGAAAATGTAGGAACTTGGCTTCTATTCTTGGGAGGACAAGATCCTGTTATTCCTGGAGTTTATTTGATTTGTGAGGAGCATGCAACCTCACATTGCCCAGGGGATGCTATGGTGTATGTTATTTAGGTGTAGTTTTCCCAAACATTTATCATGTAGAACATTCAAATGATCCTACGTGGGAAACGAAAACTAGAAGTAAACAAGGTAGTAGTGGTGCTAAAATTTGGGGTGACACTTTTGGTGCAGTGACTCTATCTGTAGGTGTAATCTTGAATGATCTCAAGATTAGAAAATTGTCTATCATAGTGGATAAACCTTCCATAAGAATAGCAGGTTCCTTATCGTCTGTAGATACTGAAATGATAGCTATGATACCCATGGTTTTGCAGAATCGTCTTGCATTAGATATACTGTTTTTGAAAGAGGGCGAAGTCTGCAAAATATTGAAGGTCCAGCAATGCCGTATCTATATCCCTGACAAGAGTGAGGACTTAAAGAAATACATTAAGGACATTATAGATATGAAGGGAGTTTTAAAGGCATTAGAAGCTAAAGGTGTTTGGGAAGCAATTGGAGATGGATTTTCTAGGACTGGCAAATGTTTTGGAAAACGTAAGAGTGGAATAGTGGGCTCTATTTTGAGACCTGTTATTGTTATCGCCATCAGTGCAATATGCCTATTCATTAAGTTTAAAGCATCAAGAATATAAAAGCAAGGAAGGACAACATGGAAAGGGATTGAAAATAAGTAGACGGGATATAGAAATGGAGGAGAATCAGTGTACATTTTATGATAACATTAAACACCTGGAAAATACTAGATTAAAGTTGTTGGGAACTTAAGGCTTTGACTTGATCTCACCTTATAAGGATTCATATGTGTGTTATTGTGATAACTAACATCGCCATCAGACGGGAGATTGCAGCGGTGCAATTTAGACTCCATCTTTCACACATTGTCATTGTGAAATTTCACATTTATTTTTGATTTTATATTTACTGTGTGCATGCAATAATGTTAACATGTGTGAACATTTAGACACATTAATGAAGTGTAACTACTGAGAAACAGAAGCTTCATAAACATGCACACTAATGTTAGTTTGAAAATGCTTTCATTTATTAATTATTCACGTTTTATGTTTGCACTTCAAATGTCATATTGTGCATGTAGAATTATATATTTGAAATGCACATTAAATGTTTAGTTAAAGTTAGCCTAATTTAAGGCCTTAATTTTGAAATGTATTTTGCATGTTTCTTTTGCAGGTGCATTCTCATAATTTTATAAGCTAGATAAATGGGTATCGTTGTATGTATTAGTTTTCTGATAAAAAAGACTGAAAAGATAAATCTTTACAAGAAACGTGAAGACCTAATGAGTGTATGAAGCCTCCTATTCATCACGTATCAGGAATGAGGGATGCTCAAGGTTTCAGTAACTGTACAAGTTCTGTTGAATGGGAAATTTAGGTGGTGTTGTGAACGTATACCAAGAAAAATGAAATGAATGGTTATGGGTGGGGTTGGAAGAGATACAGTTGTTGCTGAAAGTTCTGTTTGTTTTAATTAATGTTCACTCTGTTAGAAGTTAGAGCAGATTCCCATAGACCTTGAGGGGTACAGACCTCTCAACTTCCTTTATTCTTGCAAGTGTGAAACTTCATGCTAAATACTTATTCCAATTCTTGAACACTTGTACTGGAGTCTTCACTATGCTGACACCTTCTTGCATTTTCAAACTTCCTAGAGACCCAGTCAATGAATCCTCCTTATTCTAAACTTAGAATCTTGATTAGATACTTCAGAACTTATTTATGTTTAGGAGAGAGAATCGGAGTTTCTTTAAGGACCAACTATTTCTAATTCTCAGTTTCAATTCTGCTGTGGATATGATTATTTTGCATCTTATCCTACTGCGAGTGAACCAATTGTAATATTTCAGATTTCTAGTTGTAATCTTGCAACGTTTTAATATTCACCTGACATTCTGGGCATACATTCTGGGCTGATTATTAATAGTTTTGTTTTTGCTAACTCTCTCGGCGTCTCAGTCAACTTCAAAAGATCCATCCGATGAGAGATTGTAAATGATGCACCTGAATGCTCTCACACTGCAATTGAGAGGATTTTGGGTTCTTACAATTGTTAATTCACTCCTGGAAATGCTGCAGCACTTGCGATTTTACACCTAAGGATGATTTTGCATCTAAATGATGTGATTTGTGCAACTAAAAATGTGTTCTTGTTCTTGTAGATGTTGCATCAAGAAGTATTTGCTATTAAAAGTGCTAGCAACCTTATGTAACGTCATAATGTTCCACACCTTTTGTAATAAATGCTATAGCTTACTATCTATTTTTTTTCTGTAGTGAGTGATTTTGCACCTACCTTTGATACCACATTCCTACTTTCTTTGCAACAAGTTTAAACGTGCACCTAAATGTGTTTGTGCACCCTAAAAAAGCCCCCACTCTGATGTTGAAGCTGCATGAAGGGTGACTTAACACCTATAAGTAATTTTCCCTTTCTGCACACTGTGCCCTGATTGGTCGCATATTTCTAGACCCTAATTTTATGAGCAGTAGATCTCTGTTCGCTGCAATACTGCCAATTAGTACAACATTGCATATCTTCTGCTCCAAAAATGTTACCATAAAATTGGTATCACCCAGTGGGTGTATTAACGAAGGCCACGGCAAGCTTGCACAGAATTTGCTTCAGTGGCATGGAAGTTAAATGTCATTTGTGGGCTGCAGTGCGTAGTTATACTGCACATATCTGACAAAAATAAACTGCTCTACTGCTCCAGGTACCACCATTGTACTACGGCTGACCTGCAGTTAAAAAGGCAGGAAAAGCATCATTGTCTGTTTGTTAAAAATTGAAATGTGCCTTGTCAGCCCACAGAGCTGGGAGCTGATTACATAAAAATGTAAAAAGAGGGTGTGAGCACATCACCTCACAGCCTAGCACTCTGTTTGTCCCAATGCATCTTGGTAAATACAATGCATGATAACACTTGCTTCAGTGACAGTCTTTTGTTTTTCATCGCTGTTGGTGAAGCCAGTGCTGTGCATTTCTAGACATGTGTTTCAGGTTAGTTGTCCTTCTTCAGTAGAGATCTCAATACATTATTTTCAGGTGCTGCAAGTGCTTCCCAAAGTTTTCTCAGGTAAAATATGACACTTACAAGCAATTACACAGCTTCCCCTTGCGGTTGGGGCTCCAGTGTTTCTTTGGCAGTTCCCCGTTCCACTCAGTTCTCTTGTTAGCGATCGTGGTTGTTCCTCCTTCACTATTGGTGATATCCAGGGTATGTCCCAAAAGTAGTCTGAGTCTCAAGAGTCCATTACAGTTCTGATTTATAGCCAATAGTGTCCCAGCTCAAGCAGCAAGTTTCCTCTGAGGCCTTCAATGTTATCTACATTGGCAGGTGGGGAGTATCCCAAATTATGAAGTGCGTCCCATTCATGGGTGCTCATAGCGACTGCAGTCAAGTTTGGCTCAGTCAGCTGCATGTGGGCAGGCACTGCACTCAGTGGGTGCAGATTCTCTCACTTGAGGTCAGGCTCCTGAAGTGACAGCATTCTGCAGCTCCTCTAAGATTAAATGTTCCTTCGGCTCCACTACACTGATCCTGTCTTGGGTATCACACCTAGGACAAGGTGCACAGGTGCTCCCTCAGCTTCCTCAATTCTCTGGGGGTGGAACGAACAAGTAACAGTTCTTGGTGCTCCCCCTCCGACACATGTGGTCACTGTAACTCACTGTCCACGGGCTTCAGCTTGATCAGCAGGTTGATGTTACCCACCATGGCCCCTCCTGCCATCCAGGGTCACCACACAGTTACTGCACAAGGCTTTTGCCCTTACGCACAACAGTCTTTTTCTCAGCGGCTCTTTCTGGCATAAGGGGTCTCCGCACTGCTACTGCACAAGGTCTTTGCCCTTATCGTATTGCAGTCTTCCACATGACTATCTTCACGGAGGCCCTCTCCTGGCACATGGCGGTCACTGAATCAGTCTTGCACACAGGCAATGACCTGATCGGTGCAGCAGCCATTTCCTCCCACCTCGCACTGGGAATTCACTCGACAGAGTTCTGCACTGGACCTCGCTCCTTCCAACTCTGTCCTCTTCCTAATACAGCACACTGGTGCTCCAAGTTCTCATGCAAGGGGTCTTGGATTCCATAGTTGATATCTCCTCACCGAGCACTGATGCTAGCAGGCTTTGCCCCCCAGTCCTGGTCAGAGGCAGAAGGTTTCCAGAGTTTCCACTACTCACACAACCTGTCTGGCAGCTTGCCAGATAACAATTTTTGGGGTGTTAACCTCCCTTTCTTATAGTCCATTTCCAGGCACCAAAAGGGATTTAAGGTCTGAGGTTTTTAAGTTTTATGTTGGGTTCTGCTTCTTTTGAAGTGCATAATGCTCTGCTACTTTTTCCTCCTGAAAAGCAGTCTGTCATTGCAGGAATGTTTCCAAAGAAGAAAGTTCCACAACACATCTCACGGGAGTGACTTGTGTTCCAACCTGGATGGCAGCCACAGTAATATGTGCATCAAATGTTTAGTCCAGGGCCCCAGCCCTACTCTTTATGATTCTTTTATCCGCTTCAGCGGCTACCTGAAATGTACCCAGGCCCCTTCCTTGGACCTCTCCAGGAAACAAACAGCACTCTTTGAAGTGTACTGGGAGACCTGGTCCTTTCCTCCCCAGAGTGTGGCCCATCCAGCTGACAGGAATGCAGATATCCACAAATATGTCTGGGAGGATCTCTCTACCTCCTCTCCGTGGTTCTTCATGAAGCCTGTGGTCTCCCAAAATTAAACCTTGTTCTCTTCATGCATTGTATCATTCACAGGCACACATACACCCAGTGCATATGTATAGCATAGATGCCTTGCAAAGTACTGTATACCCCATGTTCTGTACCATTCAGTGGCACAGATATATCCAGCACTTCCATCTAAAATGCACGCACAGCCCAGCACAGTATCCTTTATGTACTTTACCACTCATAGGCACACATACATCCAGCATATGTAATTACCATGCAGGCACTTTATCTTTCATGTATTGTACCACTCACAGGCACACATACACACACTGCTCAGTATTGCAGTAGCCTTGTATTTTACCCTTCTGAGGCACACATACATCAACAACAGATACACCACTTCTGCTATGTGCAGCACTTCACAGCAATCTGATGTAGGCCGAGGGTGAGTTAAGTACACAGCAGAGGAACTTTAGAAAGTGAGTGAGTCTGTAGGCCTCACTCCAGAGACACAAGTTAAAAAGCACCTGTTTACTCCTACTGACTACGCAGTGTGCTGCCACCACCGCAACTGTGTTGCTTAACTCCTGGTGAAGGCAATAGTAACCTTCCACTACTATTAGGGTAGCACTTTGGGCACGCCTCCCAGTCCAAGAAGACCTCAATCCATGAGAAAGGCCTATGCCATGGCACATATGTATGATCCATGTTCACCTATGACAACAAAAATCAGCATTGAGGATCTAGACATCAGTACAGTTGAGCACCTCAAGGCAGGGTGCATATCTATTACCATGCAGAAGACTTTCCTGTCCCAACAAATTGGTTGTCTTAAACAATTCTGTGCAATCTTCTTTATGCATTTAGATGACTACACTTAGATCATAAAAAAAGAAAGTGTTCCTGTAGTATTGCCAGAGTTTCCCTATGGAGGTGAATTTCTGGTTTCTGAAGGATTTGTGTTTGGTTTCATAGTTTGGTTGCATTCGTAATTCTAGTTCCCACTACACATGAGTATTATATTAGTACTAGTATCACCAAGCCAATGCTTGCCGTCTGAACCTCTAGCATAGTTGTACCACCTTTACCAAACTCCAGTATATTAGAGCAGTGACTTTGCCGCAGAAATAAACACACCTCTGGGAAAGGCACTAAATCCATTGGGACTCCTGCCTCACCAAGATGAGTCAGGGCCATTTACTGATCCCTATTCAGAAACGATATGCCCACCGGACAATTTTAATTCAGGTAATTAGGTAATAATGTTTCTGCATCAAGATGTTTGTCACAAGAAACATTGATACATACAATACAGTAAGCAAAGGTCATCCCCACATTATCTTAGAGGACCAAAATCACTCAGGGCAGGGAGGTCCCAACTATGGACAAGTGCATCACTCAAATTTATAAAGCTGCCCTTTGCTTGCCAAAGAGAGTGTCCCTGGCACAAATAAGGCTTGTGTTCAACATTGTAAAACAGAACTGGGCTAGAAGTAGCTCATTCTTAAATTTCTATCACAGGCTCAGAGCTGCTCCAGAAGAATCTATGCATGGCTTACTCTGGCTTGAAATAGCAGGTGCGGTGTCTGCCTCAACCTACGACAGTGGTCTCCCAACGTTTTAATGCTGCGCCCCCCAGTTGCAAAAATAAAAATCATTGGGGCCCTCCTCAGAATTCTTCATAATTATTTTATAAAGATGGCAATATTTAAATATGTCTAGGTGTATTTGAACATTGCAGTTCAGTACTGTTACCTTTTTAAAAATGGAATAACATGCTTCTGCTTAAAACAAAGGCCTGTTATCTGTGTAATGCTGCTTTTGACCAGTCTCTGGTGCCCCCCCCCCCCAGGATCACTTGAGGCCCCCCTAGGGGGGCCAGTCTCCCAGTTTGAAGACCTCTAACCTACAAACATTACCTCGATGACAAACTAACAGAATTCTCAATCTCTAATGCATGGGGCAAGTACTACTCACAGCAGGCATTTAAAAGGCTCACATCAGCAACAGCTAAAAAACTTTGAAGGCTATAGGATACGGTAACACCAAGTAAGCATGCTCAGGCCTGATCAGTACATAACTCTTACATCTTATACTACCAGGTTAGTTGTACTCATACTGGTGGAGTGGAAAATAGGGGTCACCTTTCCTCATGACGCTGTATAGAAATTGACAATGCAAAGTGTTGACTGGGAAAGGAAACCATCTCTCACACTTTATGCATTTGCCCTTACTTGCTGTGGCAACGAAAAATTCAGCTCTGTAGTGATTTTGTTCATCTAGGAGTTCGAACCTGTGACAGACAGTAACAGCTAGGCTGAACCCAGTTAGCACTTCTCTGAATATTAAAACAGTCAAACTCCTCCTGAAGGCCACAGCACAACTGGATCCTGTTAATCCCACGCACGCTGCAAAAACCTGATCCCCCAAAATTCTCCGATTTTGCCCACTGCACTTTGCGGAATGCTTAGGGATTAAGGGCCAGATGTATCAAACAATTTTGCATTTGCAAATGGTGCGAATCGCAAAATTAGACTGTTTGCGAATGCCAAAATGCTTTTCAAGATTTATGAAATGCATTTGCAGTGCAATTTCAAGGAATTGCTAAAATAGCGATTCCCTGAAACTGTGACTTCATTTAGAAAATCGCAAATTGCGATTCTCTAAATAGGAAATCGCAAATAGTGAATTCCTATTTGCAATTTCGAAAGCACATGAGGCATACATTTCCTAAATGCAAATTGGGCATTTAGGAAATGCAAGTACCACGTGCAATTTTTAAAAATGCATTTTTTAAAATGACATGTAGCACCCCAGGGCATGTGTGCGCTTCACATGTCCACAAATATTTTTTTGGGGTGCATTAAAGGGGGCCTTAGGCCCCCAGCACCCTGGGGTTTGCTTTACCTAATTTGCAAATTCCCAACAGGAATTTGCAAAGTAGGTAATGCAAAACCATTCACAACTATGGGCCTACGGGCCCATAGGGATGAATGGCGTACCATTCCATATTGCGATTCGGTAATAGCGATTGCAATTTTTAAGAAATCGCTATTACCGAATCGCAATTTTCATACATCCTATTTTGCATTTCTTAAATAGCGATTTATGCAAACCAGGAGTTTGATACATCTGGCCCTAACTCCGCAGCAAGTTTGGGCCATTCCTTTTTCTGTGCTTTGCACATTGCATGTTTCCTTCCTGTGTGTCTAAAAGGAACACTGATGCTCCCGCCATTCCTGTGATGTGCTGTAACCTTGGGCCAAAGTTTCCTTTGTCAAAACGAATTCTCCTGCCTCTCCTGTCATGTGCTGCACCTGTGCGACAATGTTTCCATTGTTCCTTGCATATTGCCCCTCTCCTTTTAGCGGGCCATAAATGTACGTAACTGCACTTTTGCATACTTGGTACGTGCTGCTCCCTTTAGGACTCCCTAAGCCTGCTTGCAGACGCTAAAGTACGAGTCGTACTTTAGTGGAGCCCTATGCGATAGAGTTTGAAGCAATCTAAAGCTTGTTCTTTTATTGTAATTGTACAATGCACTTAGAGGCATGCCGGAAAGTGGTAACTGAAGCAATCCCGGGGAAACTCCTTTAATGCATCTTGCACAATGCAAAAAAACAAAACAATTGCTGTTAATCAAAAAAGTTGCTCTACACCCGCATTTTATCTCGTGTTGCCTGATGCTATAATGGGTATCCTTGTTTTAATTGGTGTTTTGCCTGTTTGTTGATGTTTGTTAAGGTTTTCATTAACTGTACAATAAAATGGACTGTGACTACATAATATCACAATTGTGCTTTCTCGTATCATTAATCAAAACGTTTTATTTACTAAGCTGAATCAGTTTATTAAGCAATTCTTTTTATTGATTCATTCCAGTTTACCCTTGGTGCCCTTATAATTTGTGCACGCTGTCCCTTTTTGAAATGGTTTAAAATGCTCTGAATGTCATAGTGAAGTATTTCAAATTTTGCTCCAGCAATACACATTTGTTTTTATGAATCAGCATAGTCTATCAAAAATGTAGAAACGCAGATGGCATCCATTTTGATTTGTTCTATATCTTTGGGATTATTGACAAACTGGTTAGAAGTATCGTATGTAATAATTGTTAAGTGAAAACCTAGGAGAAAAGCAGGCAAACACCATAAAGGGTGAAAAGCAAAGACAGTCAGTGTGTGATTTGACAGACAGATTGTTTCTAAGAGCAGATGTAAACTGTTGCTACATCATGATGTGGTGCCCTTTAAAGAGGTGTGTCTTCAACAATTAGAGCTGGGTTAGGACAGTCTGTAGGATATGGTAATATTGTTCAAAATCCTTGGTGCAGAGATGGAGAAGGACCGCTGGCTGTGTTTTTTTTTTTTTTTTGCACTTCTTCATCTCCAGTTTGATTGTTTCCTGGCTGTGGGTATGCCAGAAGCCAGCGAAGATGGTGAGCTTGTCAGTGAGATTGCCAGGTGGGCTGTTGTGATGGATTGTTGATAATACAGCTGTTTTTGACAGTCATATCAGCTGGCAAAGTGAACTAAGATGTGAGAGTGCAAGGATCTGAAAGGCAGTTCAGTAGTCACTTACTTGGAGGAATGGTTTCAAGTTTTAGTATAAAGAGATGATTCCTGTTTTAGTCTTCTTGGCAGTGTTTTCCATGAGGGTTATATTGGTGTCCAGGGTGAATCTAATTGACTTAGCATTGGGTGAACGTTTTTGGTTCGCAAATGTACACATTACTGTTATTGAGTGAGCTAGGTTTGGACTATATGTGGCTTGTTGTTCTTGGCAATCAGCAGGACGTTTATTTTGGAGGGGATGAGCTTCAGGTGAGTGCTAGATATCTGGGACACAGTGAGATGCAAGCAGTCTTTGGGGCTTTGAATGTCTGGAATAAAGGTGATGTTCAAATAAAGGTGCATCGTAGGCGTAACAGTGATGATTTATGATGTTATCAGTGAGTTCCAAAGGGCTCCACAAAGAGGATGAAGATGGTAGGTGATATGATGGAACCCTGGAAAACTCCACAGGTGAGGGGAATCTTCTGCGAACTGGAGCTGTAACTCACTTTTTCTTGTTGCCCCCCGATTTGTAGTCTGATACTGCTGGAATATGGTCTTTTTGAACACTCGGGCTCTGCAGTCCAGCAACCTGTGTATGTGCTCTGCCCTCAAAAACATTCCATTTGGTTAATCCCTGATTGGTTTATTTAACTTACAGGTAGGTACCTACTATATAGTACTCAGTGTACCCAGGGCCTGAAAGATAAATGTCACTGGTGGACTGCAGCACCTATTGTGCCACAACTAAAATGACAGTGCATAGCATGTCTTCAGGCCTGTCCCTGCAGCCTGATTGTGCAACCTGCAAATTCAACCTGTCAAAATAAACCCTTTGCCAAACCTAAACCTTCCTTTTTAATACATATGTCACCCCTAAGATAGGCCCTAAATGTCCATAGGGCAGGATGCAAGGCTTTTAACATGAAGGATATGTGTACTTAAGTTGTACTTGTCTTGGCAGTAACAAATCTCGAAAATCATTTTTCACTGTGTCGGGGTTGGCCCTCCCATAGAAAAGTGCTGGGTAAGAGGAATTTTAAATTACTATTTTTAAAATTCCACTTTTAGAACGATTGCATTTTACTTCCTGAAGCATCCAGTAGCCCTTTCATAGATAAGCCCCAATTGTCAACTAGCAGCTTGCTGGGAGATAAAAAATTGCTCTCAGGAAAGGAAACAAAAGGGCCTTGGCTGGCAAGAGGTGTGACCTTCTCCTAACCGGATGGCCTGGGGGACGTGGCCACCAGATGTGCAAGCTTCAAAGTGGCAGCCCTTGTCACACACAGATGTGACTCACACCTAGGCCTGCCCTGCCATTGTCCAAACAGCCAGAGTTGCACCAATCCGAGTGGGGATCCTATCCCCTGGATGACCCTATCCCAGAACAGGTTTTAAAGGGAGTAGTTCTCATTTCCATAGACACGTCTGAGGGGTGTGCCCAGAGCTCTAACCAAAACAAGAATTTTGTTAGAGTACTGTGGGATTGATTAAGGCCAAAATCCCAGGAAATAGGGTCAAAGTGGGCAGGGTTCTCCCAGGGAACTTTTTTCCTATTGGTTAAGGACTCACTTCCACCCAGAAGCTAGTGCCCAACATAAATGTGGCACCCCGAACATCTTCTTCAGAATACTGCTGGACCTGAGGAAGACAGAAGGACTGCAACTGATGAACCTCTTTTGGATTTCAGGGATTTCAGAAAGAGGACTGCACTTACTGTCACTTGTGAAGAGAGACCCCAAAGATTGCATCTGCTCCAACTTGAACCCAGGAGAGAACAATGGACTACCAAGGGATAGCAGCCTCTTCTTAGGATACAGGGACACAAATGCCTCAACAAGCCCACTTTCCCGAAGAGTCCAGCTGACCAGTACCACTTGAACTTGCCCCCCAACTGGTGGCTTTTCCTGAAGTGAGTCCTGACCCCCAAGTGGTGTCCCTAAAGTACTGTGGCCCTTGAATAAGTGTCAGTGTGCTCTCCTCCTACCTAACCCTAAAAGCTGGGACTCAAAATGTTTTTCAGGGTTTTTATCAAAAGAACCAGAGGCTTCACCCGACCTCTGCCAAGCTGCAACCATCGACTTGCCAGTTGGACTCAACTTGTTGGTTTGTCCTACTGAGAGGATTCTGACTTCCCCAAAAAAGGTTTCTAAGTCTGAATGTAGATGACTTCACAGGGACAATGCTGAGCAGCACCACCCTGATGACAACATTTTCCTCAGCCTGATCTTTGGATTACACCCACTCAGAGATTTTCCGCCTTCGAATTGGAGAGCCTTGAACTGCCTGACAATGCCAAGGCTCCATCAAGGCCCTGAGCTTCAGTACATTGGCAAGCTCCTTATGGGATCCAGCTGGCATCTCAACCCGCTGACAGCATCATCAACGAGGATTTTCTTCATGAAAAAACGACTGTCAGTATTATACCTGTCATGCTTGGCATAGTATTCCCGAAACCTTTTGTCTCATCCTCCTTACTTTGCTGAACTCATCTTTAGGTCGCGCATGCAAGCGCTTTGACCTGTTATAAGTATTGTTGGCTTTTAGCCATGCCCATCTCACACCCATCACTTTCATTCATTCCTGGGATTGCCATTCAAAAATCACTTGATGTCTTTGGTAAATGCTTTATGTTTGATTCGCCTTGAAGCTGTTTTTGTCACGCCTTGTAGACTGCCCCCTGTTACATGGATTATTGCATGATTGTCAATATACTTCAGTGTGGGCAAACTATTTTTTAGTTTTGTCTCTTCCCTTTGTGCTGCACGGCAGTCATGGTGGTCACAGCGTGAACAGTCACAACAGCGTGAACTCGATCAGCGGTATTGGAACGCTGGTCACATTGTTCTCAGTAACCTAGTCAGAGCTATTTCTTGTGGCTCTCCTCTTAAAAAACCTGAAATTGGTAAATGCTTTATGTAAAACAGAAATCCACATAGAGAAAGCGTCTCTCCCTGCACAACTGGAGAGCCAATACTACAATGTTCACACCACTGGGAAAAACGCAAGCCATAATTCTTTGCAAGCATTCTTTTTCACAACATTTTTCCCCATAACTCAGCCTGTGGTGGTCTCAGGACCACCACCAATATGTTCAGAATGGCACACTGTTTCATTTTAGGTCATCTATGGGCCCCCACACTAGGGTAGTGGGGACCCCCCCAAAAATAACCCCTCCCACCATTCAGTCCCTTTTTAAGTTCTCTTACAGTTGGAACTTTTGTTTTACAGTGGGGTATAGTGTGTGTTCTAAGGGGCTTAGAATTGCAGTAGATCTACTAGTCCTGAAAATATGTACTTCACTATGCCCTTTAGGGGCTAAATATATGCTTGCATTATATTACTTTCTGCTATTCTGTTTTCATGTGCTTATGGTTTCTAGAGGCTAACTATATGGTTACATAACCATGTTTTTTTACAAATTATGGGGCATATTTATACTCTGTTTGCGCCGAATGTGCGTCAAAAAGTTTGACGCACAATCGGCGCAAACCCTGCCCCATATTTATACTTTGACGCCCGACCCTGCGGGCGTCAAAATTCCACCATGTGCGTCATTTTTTGGAAGGGGGAACCAGCCTTGCGTTAATTATATGCAAGGTAGGCGTTCCCTTCCAAAAAATGACTTTAAGGCCTATGCCCCTTATTTATACTCTGGCGTCATTTTGACGCACAGGAGGGGGTGGGCCTTAAAAAATAGCGCACAGCCTGATGTGCGTCGTTTTTTAACGCCTGGGTCAGGGCAGGCGTTAAGGGACCTGTGGGCTCGGAAGGAGCCCAGAGGTGCCCTCCCCTGCCCCCAGGGACACCCCCTGCCACCCTTGCCCACCCCAGGAGGACACCCAAGGATGGAGGGACCCATCCCAGGGAAGTAAAGGTAAGTTCGGGTAAGTATTTTTTTCTGAATTTTTTTGTGGCATAGGGGGCCTGATTTGGGCCCCCTACATGCCACTATGCCCAATGACCATGCCCAGGGGACATAGGTCCCCTGGGCATGGCCATTGGGCAAGGGGGCATGACTCCTGTCTTTGCTAAGACAGGAGTCATGTTAATGGAGGTTGGGCGTAAAAAAAAATGGCGCAAATCAGGTTTGAGGCCTGAATTTTGCCTCAGACCTGACTTGCACCATTTTTTGACGCACAACCCCCATTTTCCCATACGCCGGCGCTGCCTGGTGTGAGTCATTTTTTTTAACGCCCACCAGCCCGCAGCGCCGGCTAAAGTCATTCCATTAATAAGGCGCCCGCATGGCGCGTTGGAATGGCGTTAGCCGGCGGTAAAAAAATTTACGCACAGCTGCGTTGGCGCAGTTGTGCGTCAAAAAGTATAAATATGGGCCTATATTTTTATTGTGGGGTCCTGAAGGGGCTGTTTTGAGCATTACGGTCAACATACTACAATTTTCACTGCACTCGGTCGTCCCAAAATGTCTTGCAGGGCATTCTTTTACAAAACATTTTTGCTCATAACGCAGCCTATGGTGGTCCTAGGACAATGGGGCCACTTTCAAAATGTTCACTGCAGCCTACTCTTTCTGTCCAAATCATCCCTGGGCCCCCACACTAGGTTAGTGGGGATCCCAAAATAATAACCCCTCCCACCATTCAGTGTCTTTTAAATCTCTCACATGGCTGTAACATTTGTTTTATAGCTAAGAGTAATTTGTGTTTTAAGGGTCTTATTTGTAATGTTATTGCAGTAGGCCTACTAGCCCTGAAAATGTGTAATGCATAATGCTCTCTAGGGGCTACATATATGGTTACACTGCATTACTTTTGGTCATTTTCTTTTCATGTGGTTATTTCCTTCAGAGGCTAACTATATAGTTAGCTGATCATGTCTTTTTTTTACAAATGCTAGGTTCATTGTGGTGTTCTCTAGTGGTTGTTCTGAGTGTTACAATCTAATGCCAAAAGTTATTTTCTGATAAAGATTTTTATTGGGTTTATATGATAATTGTATATGTTTTATTAACCTCTCCTTATTGGAATTATGACCATGATTCAGGCCCACTTAACACCCTTATTACACTATGACCTTTTGAACACTTTTTATGTGTTTGGGTGGCCCATCTAGTTTATTTGTCTTGTTACTCTGTGGCTGTCTTGTGTCTTTTTTTAGGGAATTGTGTTAGCCAGCCAGCAACTCTGCCAATGGAGTGGTGAAAGTGGTACTCTATTGGAATTAGCATGGCAGATTTAAATTAGAATGCTAAATGGCAACATTTTCATTTTTTGGCTGCAGATAGAGGAAGAAAGTAAATGGAAGCGCTTTAGTTATATGCAGGGCCACTGGAATTATGTGGCAGGAAAAGACCAAATTATGAGGCAAGATTGATCAATTTATGTGGCAAGAAAAGTCCAGTTAGGAATTTACAATGCCCATAGCTCTAACTCAAGCAAATGCAAGACCTATTGCATTGCAAATGCTTGTTGTGGGCTGTTAGGACTCTGTGCTTTTTCTCTGCTATCCAGTAATAAAGGGCTTGGGTGTCCATGAAAAACATGGTAACACTGGCTTACACCAAATTGGCATATTTAATTTACTCATAAGTCCCTAGTAAAGTGGCACTACATGTGCCCATAGCCCATAAATTAGATGCTACTAGGGGGTCTGCAGCAATGATTGTGCCACCTGCTTAAGTAGCCCTTTAAACATGCCCCAGCACTGCCATTGCAGCCTGTGTGTGCAGTTTTAAACTGCCATTTCAAACTACCAAGATAAACTTCTTGTCAGGCCCAAACCTTCTTTTTTAGTACATACAGGTCACGCCTAGGGTAGACCCTAAATAGCCCACAGGGCAAGGTGCAGTGTATTTAAAAAGTTGAACAAGTACTTTCAAGTTGTATACATGTCCTGGAAGTGAAAACTTCTTAAATTTGTTTTTCACTACTGCAAGGCCAACCTCTTCCATAGAATAACACTGGGTGAATGTATTATATTTAATAAGTGATAACTTTCAACTGGGAGCAAATAGGAATGTTATGTCTGGTGTCTGAAAAATTGTAATGAAAATCTTCTATAATGGTAAAGTCAGATTTTGAGTTACAACTTTGAAAATGCCTACAGCCTGTTCTTGGGTCACATGGCTGGGTGTAGTTGACAGTTGGACATTGCTTATTGCTCCCAGATAGCCACACAGTACAGAGATTAGGTGTGCCTGTGTGGTAGTGAAAGATCTGCACTTTGAGCTACATCATCGACAGCTCACAGTGGGAACCAATCCAAAGCTCCAACACAGCCATCTGTACCATCTGACAGGATCTTAGTGCTACAGCTACAACCATCCATGATGCCCAGCCTGATCTTTTGCTACAGCAATGACCATTTGTGACACTCTCCCTGCAACTCGCGGCCCCTTCCACTGTGAATGGAACTCTTCGCACTGGACTCTGGAGGTAACTCTTTCAGCTGGACTAACCTGGTTCCTGCATCCTGCCTGCACTCCATTGTGGTTGGCCTGAACTTGTGACTTTCACCTGATTTGCACGACCAGATAACAACAAGTGGCACTTTGTGATTTTAGGTGCTTTACTCACCTGAAATCTTGCATATTTCTAGTTCTACTCATTGGATTTTTCTTGTATGGATAGCAAATCATTCATTACATTTTACTCTTTTTCTTTTGTTAAGCCTGATTGATATTGTGGCAACCTACCTGAGGGTTAAGCGCAGGTTAGCTTGGGAGATGCTTGTGACGTCATCCTGACAGGAATGAATTATGGTTGCTTTTGAGCAGGATTTCACCCTCCTTAACTAGTGACCCAATTTTGAGCACACTTGTATAACTAGATGTTACTGGCAATTGCTTCATGCTAACGTTATCACACATGTCTTGCTTGGCAACCAGAATAGAAGCAACATATTTTATTAACCCCTTCGCTGCCGGGCCTTCCCCCCCTTAGGTGCCAAGCCTGTTTTTGGCTGTTTGGGGCAGTTCGCGCTTAGGCCCTCAAAATGTTTTGTCCACATAAGCTACCCACGCCAAATTTGTGTCCTTTGTTTTCAATATCCTAAGGATTCTAGAGGTACCCAGACTTTGCGGATTCCTCTGAAGGAGACCAAGAAATTAGCCAAAATACAGCATAAAGCGAGTTTTTATAAAAAAAAAATGGGGAAAAGGGCTGCAGAAGAAGGCTTGTGTTTTTTTCCCTGAAAATGGCATCAACAAAGGTTTTGCGGTGCTACAACCATCATCTTCCCAGCTTTCAGGAACAGGCAGATTTGAATCATAAAACCCAATTTTTCAACACGATTTTGGCATTTTACTGGGACATACCCCATTTTTACTCTTTTTTTGTGCTTTCAGCCTCCTTCCAGTTAGTGACAGAAATGGGTGTGAAACTAATGCTGGATCCCGGAAAGCTAACCATTTCTGAAAAGTAGACATCATTTTGATTTCAGCAAGGGGTAATTTGTGTAGATCCTACAATGGTTTCCTACAGAAAATAACAGCTGAAATAAAAAAATATTGAAATTGAGGTGGAAAAAAACAGCCATTTCTATCCGCGTTTTACTCTGTACCTTTTTCCTGAGATGTCAGATTTTTGAAAGCAATATCCCGTTACGTCTGCTGGACTGTTCTGGTTGTGGGGATATATAGGGCGTGTAGGTTCATCAAGAACCCTGGGTACCCCAAAGCCAATAAATGAGCTGCACCTTGCAATGGGTTTTCATTCTATACCGGCTATACAGCAATTCATTTGCTGAAATATAAAGAGTGAAAATAGGTATCAAGAAAACCTTTGTATTTCCAAAATGGGCACACGATAAGGTGTTGAGAAGGAAGCAGTGGTTATTTGCACATCTCTGAATTGCTGGTTGCCCATACTACCAGGTGAATTACAGGGCATTTCTCATATAGAATTTTTTTTTACACTCTGTCTTACATTTGGAAGGGAAAATGTAGAGAAAGACAAGGGGCAATAACACTTGTTTTGCTTTTCTGTGTTCCCCCAAGTCTCCCGATAAAAATGGTTACTAACTTGCGTGGGTAGGCCTAATGCTCACGAACAGGAAACGCAACATGGACACCTCATATTTTTACACTGAAATCTGACGTGTTTCTTGTAAAGTGCCTAGCTGTAGATTTTGGCCTCTAGCTTAGCCGGCACCTAGGGAAACCTACCAAACCTGCACATTTTTTTAAACTAGACACCTAGGGGAATCCAGGATGGGATGACTTGTTGGGCTCTCACCAGGTTCTTTTACTCAGAATCCTTTGCAAACCTACAAAATTGGCCAAATAAACACTTTTTCCTCACATATCGGTGACATAAAGTTCTGGAATCTGAGAAGAGCCACAAATTTCCTTCCACCCAGCTTTCCCCCAAGTCTCTTGATAAAAATGGTACCTCACTTGTGTGGTAGACCTGGTGCCCACGACAGGAAATTCCCCAAAACATAACGTGGATAGATCACATTTTCCCAAAGAAAACAGAGTTGTTTTTTGCAAAGTGCCTAGCTGTGGATTTCGGCTTCTAGCTCAGCCGGCACCTAGGGAAACCTACCAAACCTGTGCATTTGTTAAAACTAGACAAACTTAGGGGAATCCAGGATGGGGTGACTTGTGGGGCTCTTACCAAGTTCTGTTACCCAGAATCCTTTTCAAACCTCAAACATTGGCTAAAAAAACACTTTTCCCTCAATTTTTGGTGACAGAAAGTTCTGGAATCTGAGAGGAGCCACAAATTTCCTTCCACCAAGCGTTCCCCCTAGTCACCCGATAAAAATGGTACCCTACTTGTGTGGGTAGACCTAGTGCCCACGATAAGGAAATGCCCCAAAACATAACATGGACACATCACATTTTCCCAAAGAAAACAGAGCTGTTTTTTGCAAAGTGCCTAGCTGTGGATTTTGGCTTCTAGCTCAGCCGGCACCTAGGGAAACCTACCTAACCTGTGCATTCTTTAAAACTAGACACCTAGGGGAATCCAGGATGGTGTTACTTGTGGGGCTTTCATTGAGTTCTATTACCCAGAATCCTTTGCAAATCTCAAAATTTGGTCAAAAAAACACTTTTTCCTCACATTTTGGTGACGGAAAGTTCTGGAATCTAAGAGAAGCCACAAATTTCCTTCCACCCAGCGTTTCCCCAAGTCTCCCGATAAAAATGGTACCTCACTTGTGTGGGTAGGCCTAGTGGCCGCGAAAGGAAATGCCCCAAAACACTATGTGGACACATCAAAATGATCAAATACAAAACTACCTGTTTTTGCAACCTGCGTTTTTGGTCCTGAGCTCAGCAGCCATATAAGGAGACCTCCCAAACCCAAACATTTCTGAAAACTAGACCCCGACTTGCGTGGATCCCTCAGTGTTTTCTTACGTGAATCCTCAGCAAACCTCAAATTTAGCTAACAAAATCATATTTTTCTCACATTTTTGTGTGGGATCACAGCACCGGGACAAAGTTCCTACCACCCAACGTCCCCCTCAGTCTCCTGGTAAAAATGATACCGCACTTGTGTAGGTGGGCCAGAGGGAAGGGCCAAAAACATGACGAATACTAGGGGGTACCAAAGCGAGTACAAAAGGGCAGTTTGAAAAAAAACATTTTTAGGCTGACAAGTGGGGAAGAATTTTTATTGGTATATATGCGGCAATGCTGGGTGGTAGGAATTTTGTGGATTCCTACAGATTCCGGAAGGTTCCATCACCAAAATGTGGGGAAAATGTGTGATTTCCAGCAAAGTTCGAGGTTTGCAGGGCATTGGAGGTAAGAAAATGGTGCAGGGTGCATGTGAAGCACATCACCCTGGACTCACCCAGATGTTTAGTTTTCAGATGTGTCTAGGTTTTGTGGAGTTTTCTACATGGCAGGGTCCCAAAGTCCAAAAAATACAGCCCTCACCATTCCAAGTGGGATACTTTTGAGAGTTAGACAAGCTCTCATGGCCCACATGTAAAACCAAAACCCAAAATAATTCAAATGTCCTCCTGCTTGCCGTGGTATAACATGTTTTGGTGTGCATGGTAGAGCTGAAAGACTGTGACCCCCTTCGTTGGGGTGGGGGCATAACCATGCCCATACTGGTTGGTAGCCAACACCCCACTATTTTTTTTTTATTCCCTGGCATCTAGTAGGCTTTCTGACCCCCTGAGGAGTGAATCAGGGGTAATTGCCCCATCTGCCTACCGGTGGGCAGAACAACTTTATCCCCATTTTTTTGGGGTGGGGGTATGGCCATAGACCCACCCTCTTTTTTTGGAGAAAAAAAAAATCTTCCCTGGTCTCTGGTGGGCAGATATGGCCAACAGTGATGTGCGCTCATGGGAAATGACCCTTGCCTAAGGGGCTGCCCCCCCCAAACAAAACACACACATACACACACACACCAATCCCTGATGCCTAAGTGATTTCTGCCCCCTGGAGGCAGATCGGTCTAATAGAAATAGGCCAATCTGCCCCTAAGGGGGGCAGAAATGGCCTAAAATAATTTTGCCCCCGGGGGAACGACCCTTGCCTAAGGGGTCGCTCCCCTTGCGTGAAATCAACGCAAAAAAAATCCCTGGTGTCTAGTGGTTTCTGCCCCCCTTGCGGGCAGATTGACCTTATAAAAATAGGCCAAACTGTCCCCAAGGGGGGTAAAAATGGCCTGGTGTAAAACTGTCTACTAGGGGAGTGACCCTTGCCTAAGGGGTCGCTCCCCACATCTAAAAAAATAAAACAAAAAAAAAGATCCCTGATGCCTAATGTACTAAAACAAATCCCCCCCCCCCACCCGGGGCTGACCCTTGCATAAGGGGTTGCTCCCCTCACATGAAACTGACCTAAAAAAAAAACCCTGGTGTCTAGTGGGCAGATTGGCCTAATAAAGCTAGGCCGATCTGCTCCCAAGGTGGGCAGAAATGGCCTAAAGTTAATTTTGTCCCCCGGGGAGCGACCCTTGCCTAAGTTCTGAATAGTGTCTGATATGGCACCTTTCGAGAGCTCTGGGTGAGCATGGCATGCATGTTCATATGTGCAGATCAGAGACAGAGCTTTTGTTGAGAGCAGCAACGTGCAGTTGGTGAGTGGGCTTTGTTCTTTTAAATTCCAGCTGGTCCCAAAACAAAGCCCGTCCTTAAGGAGACATCGGGCCTCCTGTTATTTAGAGTATCCTAGCTGGCAGCTATCTGGAGCCCCAACATCCAGATGCAAATGCAATAGAGGGAACACAGCTTGCTGTTTCTTCACAGGTACTTAAGAGAGGCATGGCTTTGACTTTGTACAGTCCCTGTATATGAGAGATGTGCATACTCTGTAAGAATGTCAGATATGTTGGTTTGTTTCCAGTGGCGGCTCCTCCACTATGGCGGAGCAGCGTCGCCTCCCCAAGCAGCAGAAGCTGCAAAGCTTTTGCAACAAAGGGAAAAAAAACTATATTCCTTATCCCTTCGTTGTGAAAGGGGCAGGTCCTGGGGTGACGTGCACCGAGGGGAGTGCACTGTGCAGTCCCCTCAGAGCGCATTAGTATTTGGATGTCAAACACACATGCGCAGTGTGCACTCTCCAGATCAGCACTGTGTTGCCGGGCTGGAGAGAGCCTGCCAGGGCGCTCCCAGCCAATCCTGATGCTGCTCTGAGCAGGGTCAGGATTGACCTCAGGGCAGGCTGGAAGCCTGTTCCTGTACTGAAAAACTGAGGAGCGGGGGCCCCAGGAGAAGAGGACCAGAGGTAAGTTTTTAAAAAAAAGTTTATTAAAATTACCCCGGCCCCCACGAATGCTGGCCCGCCCCCTGTAACCCCAGCCAGCCGTGACTGTTTGTTTCAGTATTAGCAATTTAAATACCACTATTTTATTTTATTTATTTTAAAGTGCTACTCTGCATTCTTTTCTACAAATATCCATTAAGACCCTGGTCTGGAGGGAGCACTGGAGAAGGCGACAGAATCTTTTGTCAACAAAGTGTGCTAACTTTAGCCATGAGTTAGACCATGGATACTCAAAGTACGGCCAGCAGGCCTCATTCGGCCCTTGACCTTAACATGCGGGCACCTCGCAAGAGGAGCACTGGACAGCTGTTTGTTCGACTCAGCACTTACAATAAAAATATTAAATAGACACACGTTTATTTAAACTTAACTGGTGTGAAAGAAAGGAAGTGACTGGGGACTCCTGCACTTAACTTTAGAAACGCCTTCATTTTTAAAGACATCTTGCAGCATAAGTGTAAAACTATGTCAGTCACTTCAAAATTAAAAAAGTGTATTTAGTTAACATACAGAACCTTTTCACCCTAGTACAATTTGTTATATCATTGCATTGAGATGAATTAATGTAAAAGTGATAGTTTTCAAACATTAATTCTTCCCCTTACCCTGAGAACACCATCAATAGTAAATTTAAAGAGGGATGTCACTTGTTATGTGCACTTTATGGGTGGCCTGGGTTCCTATCATACATGAACAACATTATAGTTTATTAAATCAAACATAGAAGCAGGTTTTGTGAAGCACACACCATGAAATCATATATTTCGAGGTCTTATATGCGATAATTCAGAAAAAGGAGGGAAAGTGAAGTTAAACAATTGCCTAGAATCACACAATTTGGAAAAGTGGGGAAGCCGGGATTAATTCCAGGTTTTCTGGTTTCCCATTGTTCATTTCAGTCACAAGATATATATATATATTATTTTTTTTGCTTCTCCTACACCTACCTTGCCACCAATGCCCCCAGGCACCCCCAGCCAACTGCCACTGCACTGGCATCAATGCGGCCCCTGGGCACATCACAGACCAAACTTTTTGGCCCCTGGGAAAATGTTTGCGAGTACCCATGAGTTAGACTGAGACTCCTACACTCATTTAAAGAGGTCTACTAATTAGCAGTTGTTAAGTGTTTTGACTGGTAAAGGTGACTATCCAATTTGAGGCAAGCACCCAATAAGTTTCAACTAATTCTAGGAAGGATAGCCTTGTGACTGAAAAAATAATATTTTAAGATGTATTCAAAGCTAATTTGTAAGGTACTAAACATGCCAATAACAGAAGTTCCAGAGCGCTCTTCCCATGTCGTAAGTGTTCGGTCTTCTACTCTTCTCGTTCACTCGTTTAGAACTTCATTTCACAAGATCTCTAACATCCTCTGGAGTTGTTTCCTGTGATGTTGTAACAGAGCTTCTTCATACTATAGAATTATGCTTCTGCTGATTGAATTGTCACTAAGTTGGAGGCTACTGACAAGCTAGATTGTAGTGTGAAACCAGTCTACCACTTCAGAATCAATAGACTCAATGCACCGTCACTACCAGAGTGTGAGACAGCTCAACTCGGACAGACATCCACGTGAGTCTCCGACAATTTCCATATAGAGCTAATAACAATAAGATTTTTGTTATCTACAGTACTTTCTACCCCACTTTTGTGATTTCTCAGCACTGGTGGCTCTAGTGTTTAGTACTATTATATTGGTACACTACAGGGAAGATGAAGCTAATAATACGAGCCATGGGATAAGGACTTCTTCTTGGATGTATCTAAGTCAAAGGATATGCAGTACGTTGGCAGCAACTTAATCCTCCTTATCTTGTCTTGCTCCAAGGAAAATATGTTTATAAAAAAGGCTAATTGCCAGGGATAAGAAGTCAGAGCTCCTGAGCTCAGCTAAATGATGAGTGATCTTGACAAAGCAGCACCAACTCTTCTGTGAGGAGCCATTTAAGGATATAAGAGAAAGACTTGTGGCTGAAATTCCCCCAAACCACTGTTAGTCCACTCTGAAGCGGGCCTGAGGTCAGTGTGCTTAGATTTATGTCTTAAAGCATGTACCAGTCACATTTAGAACAGCAGAGGATCTTGACAGATTGTGCTGATGGTTTATATTCTGTCAAATGGGGTACAAATAATGGACTGAACAGAAGACGCAATACTGCAGCAGCGCCTAGCTGGCAGGCTCTTCCTAAATTAAAAAAATTCAGAGCTAAGAACTGGACATCTGTGCATTTTGGTAATAGGTCATGTTTGCTGGCGCCTATTTTACTATCAGATCTTATATATATATATATATATATATATATATAAAATTGTTTGCTTTTATTTAATATTTTACCCAAAGGAGCTTCACTTCAGATTCTTAAAAGAAGCAAACAGGATATAGTGGAATATAAAAAAATCTCTGCATCTTTTTTCTTGTGTTTTAAGCTTCCGTTCCAGTGACTTCGGTTTTGAACCATCTTTTGAAGTATAACATATATAACTACGTAATTGTACATTTGCAGAATGTTGAAGGGGCAAGCTATAGTGATTCTTCCAGCCAAGACTGCCAGAATGGGAGGTGACTAATGTGAATGAGGTATCCCCTAATGCAGTGGTTCACAACCTGGGGTCTGGGGACCCCTGGGGGTCTGTGAAACCTCCTAAAGGGGGGCCATGACCGCTTAGAACATTTTATAATATTAGCAGATTAGGTCTTTAGCTTTCAGTAATGACTGATTGGGGGGGTCCCCAGATTCCAATAAGGATTCAGTAGGGGGTCCCCGGGTTCCAGTACTTATAAAGTGGGGGTCCACAGAAGTCAAAAGGTTGGGAACCTCTGCCCTAATGTAAGTTAGCCAGTGGCAGCAGAGATATCTGCCACAGTCGTTAGATGCAGAAGGGCCTCCGCAGTCACCTCTATTTAACCACCTCTCCATTCACAGTACATCGCGTGGTCATTCCTGCAGTTGTCTGCTGTCACATCGTCAGCAGTCCAAATTTCCATTCTGTAAAGAGGCTCGCTGCATGACTACTTATGATATCACTCAGAATGTATTGAGATTCAAAGTCTGGCACAATACTTGCCTGGCTCAATATTATGCATTTGTTTGGTTTTTCAAAGGTGAGGCTAGTGCATTATGGTTTCTTGGTGCATCACGGACAAGAATGACCTATACATATAAAACGGTATTCTCTAAAACTAGTGCCATCAAATAATACAGTGTACTAGGACAATCAGATGATAGAATAATACACATGCCATATGACATGCCATTTATTCCTAATAACAAAAGAGACACAAATAGGAATGCAAATTAAGATATCACTAAACTATTTGCAAAAATAACAATTAAAATTAACTTCCTATTAGCTTGTGTTAGAAATGGGTTTTTTGGTTGGCAGTCAGGTTACCCCCTGTCCAAGCAAAAGCCCTCACTCTAGTCAGGGTAAGTCACACACAATCCAAGATTATCCTGTGCCCACCCTCTGGTAGCTTGGCAAGAGCAGTCAGGCTTAACTTAGAAGGCAATGTGTAAAGTATTTGTGCAATAAATCATACAATACCACCATATAGCACCACAAAAATACACCACACAGTGTTTAGAAAAATATAGAATATTTATCAGGATAATTGTAGGTCAAAACGAATAAAGTTGCAATGTGAATTTGTAGAGATATCACTGAAAAGTGATACAAAGGCCCTCATTCTGACCCTGGCGGTCGGCGGAGAGACGGCGGTCGGACCGCGAACAGACCGGCGGTATTAAAAATGGCATTCTGACCGCGGCGGTCCCCGCCGCGACCGACCGCTACTTCTCCACTCCGACCGCCGCGGCGGTCATGACCGCGGGGCTGGAGTTTGCGCACTCCGGCCCCGCGGTCGTCCCAAGACCGCCAAGGGTATTATGACCCTGCCTACCGCCGCGGTTTCTTGCGGGCGGGAACCGCCGTGCGAACCATGGCGGTAAGCACTATCGGGGCCAGGGAATTCCTTCCCTGGCACTGATAGGGGTCTCCCCCACCCCCCACTACCCACCCGAGTCCTCCCCCCACACCCTCCACCCCCCTGCCACCCCCCAGAGGTGGTACGAACCCCCTCCCCACCCCCACCCCGACATGTACATACATGTACCCCGACATGCACACACCCCCAACATGCACATATACACACCCCCTACACACACATACACAACGGGGACACATACCCGCACACATACATGCCGACATGCGCACCTGCCGAACAGCACACATTACCCATAGACACAGCAGCACACCTCTACACACTCACACGCACACCCCCATGCACGCCCACATCACACAACACCCCCCCACCCCCTCCCCTCACGGACGATCAACTTACCTTGTGCGTTGGTCCTCCGGGAGGCGACGGGAGCCATAGGGACGTGACCGCCAACAGAAGACCGCCAACAGAAGACCGCCACACAGAAATGTGGGTCGTAATTCTGTGGGCGGTGTTCTGCTGGCGTGGCGGTGGAGGTTGACCAGTCTCCACTTTCCCGCCGACCGCCAGTGTGGCTGCTGGCGGTTTTCCGGCGGAACGCTCCCAGCGGTCAGAATGCGCACAGCGGCACACCGCCGCGGTCGGCGGTCTTCACCGCGGCGGTAACTCAGCGGTCTTGCGAAAAGACCGCCAAGGTCAGAATGAGGGCCAAAGTGTCTTAAGTCTTTAAAAAGCAAACAAAGTCTCTTTCAAGCACAAAGTACCTGGTTTGGAGTGGAAAATCTCCTCAGAGGGCCACAGAAGAAGAGATACGTGGAAAAAGGGTGTGTGCGTCGATTTCTCCCCAGCACACACGGACTTGCGTCGTTATTTTTCCCGCAGGGAAGTCGTGCGTCTTTTCCGGCGCGCGGACAGTCTCTTTCTGTGGATCGCGGGGAGTACCAGATGTCCCGGGTCTGTGCGTGGATTTTCCTGCTTGTTTTCCGGCTGCGCGTCGTTCTGCGGGGCTGCGCGTCGAAATTACGATCTCACGGCAGGCGTCGCGTCGATTTCTCCTCTGGAGGTCGGGCAGCGTTGTCCTTGCGAAGCCGTGCGTCGAAGTTCCGGTCGTCCCAAAGGCGTTGCGTCGATCAGCGTCGGTGTGCGGCGTTTTTCTCGCCGCGGAACAAGCTGTGCGTCGAAACTTTTGGCGCACGGAGCGTCCAAGTGAAAAAGATAAGTCTTTTTGGTCCTGAGACTTTAGGGAACAGGAGGCAAGCTCTATCCAAGCCCTTGGAGAACACTTTCACAGCCAGACAAGAGTCCAGCAAGGCAGCAGGCCAACAGCAAGGCAGCAGTCCTTTGTAGAAAGCAGACAGTTGAGTCCTTTGAGCAGCCAGGCAGTTCTTCTTGGCAGGATGTAGTTTCTGGTTCAGGTTTCTTCTCCAGCAAGTGTCTGATGAGGTAGGGCAGAGGCCCTGTTTTATACCCAAATGTGCCTTTGAAGTGGGGGAGACTTCAAAGAGTGGCTAAGAAGTGCACCAGGTCCCCTTTCAGTTCAATCCTGTCTGCCAGGGTCCCAGTAGGGGGTGTGGCAGTCCTTTGTGTGAGAGCAGGCCCTCCACCCTCCCAGCCCAGGAAGACCCATTCAAAATGCAGATGTATGCAAGTGAGGCTGAGTACCCTGTGTTTGGGGTGTGTCTGAGTGAATGCACAAGGAGCTGTCAACTAAGCCCAGCCAGACGTGGATTGTAAGGCACAGAAAGTTTTAAGTGCAAAGAAATGCTCACTTTCTAAAAGTGGCATTTCTAGAATAGTAATATTAAATCCAGCTTCACCAGTCAGCAGGATTTTACATTACCATTCTGGCCATACTAAATATGACCTTCCTACTCCTTTCAGATCAGCAGCTGCCACTTCAATACTGTATGAGGGCAGCCCCAATGTTAGCCTATGAAGGGAGCAGGCCTCACAGTAGTGCAAAAACGAATTTAGGAGTTTTACACTACCAGGACATGTAAACTACACAGGTAAATGTCCTGCCTTTCACCCACACAGCACCCTGCTCTAGGGGTTACCTAGGGCACACATTAGAGGTGACTTATATGTGGAGAAAGGGGAGGTTTAGGCTTGGCAAGTACTTTTAAATGCCAAGTCGAGGTGACAGTGAAACTGCACACACAGGCCTTGCAATGGCAGGCCTGAGACAAGGAAAAGGGGCTACTTAAGTGGGTGGCACAACCAGTGCTGCAGGCCCACTAGTAGCATTTAATCTACCGGCCCTATGCACATAGAGAGCACATTACTAGGGACTTATAAGTAAATTAATAGTCCAATCAGGTATGATTCAAGGTTACCATGTTTTAAGGGAGAGAGCATATGCACTTTAGCACTGGTTAGCAGTGGTAAAGTGCGCAGAGTCTAAAAGCCAGCAAAAACAGTGTCCAAAAAGTGGAGGGAGGCAGGCAAAAAGTTAGGGGTGACCACCTTAAGGCTGTCAGGTCTAACAGCTTGAAACTAATCAGTATAATAAATCAAATAATGTTGAATGATGTTTGATTAACTACAACACTTAAACCAATTCTGACTACACAGAGTAGCATGCTCCTCGTCTGAAAAGCTCTTAACTGCCTCAAAAAGGGATACTAAGCGATATGTCATTCTAAAATTCAACAAGCCAAATTTAAGAAAAGTGAAGCTGCATCCAATGCAGCACCACTTTTCTTCCGCCTCTTAGCACCCCCCTGCTGCTACCATGTGTGCGCCCTATTTAATATATGGCGCATCATACCAAAATGTTGGCACTAATCCTGAAGAGTACATAGGGGCCTATTGAAAAGAATGGTATGCCTCCTTTTAATGCCTGCTCTGTGCAGGTGTTAAAAATAGCCACTAAAAATGGTGCAGTGGAATCTCTTAGACTCCACTGCGCCATGTTTGCGGTCCCCCTTATGGGAAAATGGCTACTTTGCATACATTATGCCTGGTGCAGACATAAAGTGACGCAAGGGGTTACAAACTGTAAAGATGGCGCAGCAAATTTGGCCTCGGTGGGCCACAACAGCTTCATAAAAATTACGCTAATGTGGCACAAGAAGGAGCTAGGCCCTCTTAAATCTGGGCCAATGTTTTATTATATGGGACGCAACAAGGGTGCCTCACACTTACTAAACCTTGTCAGAAATGTTATTTAGCTCAAGTCACAAGCAGGGGGGTCGAGTGTCCACAGAAAGGATGCATCCTATAATGCACTACTCAACCTGTTCAATTCTTCATTAAAAGAAATCAAACCTTAGGCTTGCTCTTGGAAATGGTGATTTATTCGTCCTATCTAGTGAATATAAAAAGACCCAATATTGCCTTAGATGAACACTTTCTTCAAGGGTACACACCCCAAAGTGGAAGATGGACGTAAAATATATACAAAGTATATTCTATCAACACGTTTGTGGAGATTAATTAGTGCTAGGTAGATTGTGTTTTTGGCCAAATGCCTGTTTCCTAGAAAAATTAATATCTCCTGATGCGTACCTGTATAACTAACTACCTAACTTACAAACCCATGAGGCACACACCAAGGGAAAGTACGACTTGGGTAACTTTCTTGGCATGTACCTATGCTCCCAATACTAGATGTGATGACTCCTCAAATTGTGGAAAAGGTGAATGTGGAGCCTTAGAAAAGTGTGAGGTGTCACAAATATCCTAATTCGTTAAATAGAAAACATGATTCGATTTTGAATGCAAATATTTGAGCTTGAGTTTTATGGTAACTTTATTGGTGTGCTTAGACATTCTGCACACATCTTCTTCCTGCCATGTTGCTTCCTCTGCAATGCCACTTCCAGTGATCGTGGAGTGTACTGCTGGTGGGATAGGAGACTAATCTGTCACCAACCTGTAAGCACATTTACTGCAGCAGCCCTGGCGCGGGTTAGGATATCTTTGGTGCTATATGGAAATCGGAGATGTGCCTGAGACTCATCGCAGCATATTTCTGAGTTAAAGAGGAAGCATTCAGCCCGGTAGCTCTTGGCAGCTGCTAGGTCCTCATGATTTCAAAATAAATGGAAAAAATATTTACCGGGTGGGCAGAGGAGCAATAGGGGTGTAAACATTTAAAAAGCAAATGAAAAACATGAAAAGGCATGAAAATAAGGATAATGTATGCGTGAGGTACTTTTTAAATAGTCAACATCTGGGAAATATCATGGGCTGATCCAATGTTGATGGACAACTTTGATAGTCAATGACTAAATTCAGCTGAAGCACAGTTGCCAAAGACTGTGAGGTGCTATCCAAAAGCCCCTTTTGGTATCTGTATGTATGTGAATGAGTATGTGTATTTTTTGTGATAACATGAGCTCTCGTATGACACCTAAAGCTGTCTGTTAGCGAGAGCCAAAAACAGACTATTATGTGTTTGCTGCGAGAGCAATTGATAAATGCAAGATACCTCTTTGCTTATTCTGATGTTTCGATTAATATAATTTGACATAGGTCGTTTGGGATTCTAATGTCTGGATCTTTTATAGGTTTAGGCGAATATATTTAGACTTTCATAAGTGTCCTGTGATTGCAGACATCATAGCAAGACTATCTCATTTTGAACTGTTTGGTAGTGGCGCTGGTTCAAGTGTGTGGCACAGTAATCAAATGCATTCACTTCAAACATCGGTTTTTGACTGCATGGTCACATGTTTGAATCTCTGTGAGTCCACTCAATAATTTATCGTTCCAAAGTTGATAAATTGAGTATAGTAGAAATGTTTAAGAAGGAAAATGTTTTACATGTCAAAAGAGCCAATAAACTCCTTGAGGTGATCGCGTGTTCTACAAAATGCATTGTTATGTTATTGTTCTGGATCAACAGAAAAATCAGTAAGCAATGCTGGACCTTATGCAGGCATCACAGGGTTCTCAGTTTTACAATTATAAATACAAAGGTGACTGACGCTTCTGGTGATATCACACTATAAACAGAATTACTGGCTACATAATTCCCAAAACATTCAGGCATACTTATTTATTGGGTGACAAACCTTGTATATTCAAAACAACAAATTATTCTAATGTCTGTAGTAGTCTACATGCCTATAGCAGCCTAAAACGGGTGATAGGAATGCCATCTGTGGTAACAGATAATTGTTGTCAGACAGTTAATATAGGCTAGCACAGAAGAGGAAAATATCACCCATTTGTACAATCCACTCTGCAGATAACCTAAGGGCATAAAATCCAAAATGTGGTCATAGACCCTGGCTGTATTTGCATTACCACCGGCTAACCCCATTATGGGAAAAATACTTTAATAACTGAATTTACAACCCAAAATTAGATATGATATGGTCTTAAAATGTGTAAAGCCCATAACTTCCTCCATTGTAATTTCAATGGCAAGCAGTCTATTTTACAATCAACAGTATTTGTATGGTTAATAAATGTTCACACATATGGGTGTTATGATTTCTGCATTTTTACCTCACATTGTTATTTACCCTGGCAGTATTACCATACCACTAACATTAATTAAAGGATTATGGGGTCTCTGTATAGCATGAACAAAGCTGGAAGTCAGTAAACTTCTCTGCACAGGGTCAAAGACAGATACAGTCAATGAGTGATTGAAGGAATAGCTGCATGCAGGGCGCAGAAGGGGACTGTTGCTCCCTTGCAAGGTACTGTTATTTAAAGAGGTGTTTCTTCAGCGTTTTCCTAAAATGGAGTAGGGTTGTAGCAGTCCTGATGGATAAGGGGATGTTGTTCCAGATCCTGTATGCATAAATGAACAAGCATTTACAATGCAACGGGTCTCGCGTTTGCTCATGTTAGAGCTGATCGCGTTGTAAACTCCTAACCCGGCTTTTCACCTATCGGGCAAAAGTGCATTTATGTACATATCCCGAAAAAGTGAAATTAACTATGTAAAGCGCTCGACTTCTGCCAAGCGAGATCGCGCTCGTAAATTAGAGAAAAAGAAGTCCACGAGCCCGATGGAAAACAGCGAGCCTCGCATGTTTTCTGTACTTGGTCGCTGCGCTCGAGGAGGGCTAGCTACCGGAAAAGGCATGACTTATGCGTGCCTTCGACTAATGAAAGCAAGCAGATTTTATTAGGCAAGCCCACGAACCAATAAAAAACACTGACGTGAAGTTGACAGGACTCCGAGCCCTTTTCTAAATACAATAGCGTCTCGCTGCGATACGCATGCGCGAGCGCATGCAACCCAGGGTCGACCCTAAAAAGGCCCCTAGCCTAGTTTTTTTCTTTTGTGCATGTCTTTATCTCCAGTCTAATTGTGTCCTGGCTGCAGATATATATAAAGCCATCCGAGATAATGAGATTGCCAGACATGCAGGCAGGACTACCAATCATGATGTTCAAGTACTAATGCAGAAATGAAGTACACTGGGTAAACTAATGGCAATGTGTTTAACCTTAGCAGAGCTGCCCTCGTCCAAAGGCAGTCATTATTACTCAGTGATAGCAAATGGATGCAGTACTTTGGGCACTGGCACACTCGAAAGCTGTGAAACATATCGGGTTTCATGTGAGGCAGCCTGATCCTATTACCTGTGGAAGAATGCAGTGTATGTAAAACTGATCTAAATTTGGAGGTGACGTTTAAAAAGATCACCTTAAGTTTTCTCTTGTCACATGGGGCACAAGACAGACATATGTTGTCTTCCATCGACTGGCTACTGTTACCACTCACCCCAAGAGTGCATGCAAAGCTCCTAAGTGCCTCCCATTTCGGCCACTTTCTCCCCCGAGCACGGATCGGGTTCTTTTTCTGGTGATGTAATTTTAGCATTTTGCGTTATACAATTAATTAAGGGCTCTAATTTAATTTACTCTGAATAGGTTTTCACAAAAGTAATAACAGTTTATTGAAAATTGGACAAGGCTTCTGAAAACAAATATACTGCAACCCCAGTCATATCAATTTTTAAACACCTGCAGCTTACCAGCTATCAACGGAGTCCCAGGAAATGCTCACCGCCATTTTTAATAATAATACGGGGGAAAACTTGTCAAGTGAATCAATTCGTAGAATTTTCGTATCATGCTAGCTATCTACCTGCAGTCTATATAGTACACATTTCCCATATAGGCACCCTAAAAATATGTGCCTGCTGATCTTGTATTCTGAGGGGGTTTACAAGATCAGCCACTAATTTGGCTGTGAATATAGAGGTAGTATTGGATTGTTTACCAAACTCGATGTGGTCAAATGTGAATAGCTCATTCAGTTCAGGCTTTGCTTTCCTTTACAATGTTCCACTGTTAACATTTGGCAGTCCAAATGTTTGTCGAATGTACAATATTTAAATATATTTTACATTGACATGCAGCGGGGGTCAAAAAACATGTGTTTCCCATGTTAAAACCCATAGCAGTTTTGAACACGACTACAGCTCTGAGTGCTGGATGGAACTACACTGAATTTGCCAGAAAGCTAGATTTTGTTCTACAGATTGTGCCTTCGGTTATTTGGTGTAAATCTGTTTAGCAGTTTACGAGAAATTAAAGAAAATCCAAATGTGCACATCTGAGGTTGCAAATAATTTGCAAATATTTGTGAATGTGCATGCAAATAGAAGCACTGTAATTGGCTGGCCATACCCTGAACAGAAAGTTGCGGCCATCATTTTAAGGTCTCAAGACATGGTCAACGGGCCTGAAAAACAGAATGAAAAGCAGCATAAAGGGTCGGTGGAGGTACCCTTACTCCAGGGGTGTGATAGAGGGGTGTTGGAGGGTCAAATTATAGGGTTAAAATGATTTTTCTTCAACATGAGCAATATTCATGAATATTCCAGAAATAAAAAAAAAACACTCAGAGACTCATTCATACACAAATTCATTTACTCAAACATTCACTCAGAGACTCATGCTCCCACTCACAGACACACTCAGACACTCATGCACCCACTCAGTCCCACACATAGACTCACACACCCTCTGTCAGACCCACTCAGACACTCACGCACCCACTCACAGATGCACTGACAGAGACAGGCACTGTGGCCAACCCCGCTGTGGTTGGATTATTGTACAGTAATTAAAATTACTTTATGTCAAAAAATCCATCTAAACTCATTGAAAAAAACAAAGGTTACAGGAACATTATATTTAGGTTCTGAATTTACTCATACAAAACCATAGAAATTCAGCAGTTATAATTAGTAATTTGAGTAACTATGACACGCTCCCTAAGGTAACTATAACTCATGCCTTCCCCATGCACAGCTAATTACGCCACATATTATATCAGTGGTTCCCAACCTTTTGACTTCTGTGGGCCCCCACTTTATCAATACTGGAACCTGAGGACCCCCACTGACTCATTATTGGAATCCAGGGACCCCCCTCCCACTCAGTAATTTCTGATAGTTGGGGAACTAATCTGTTAAAATTATTACATTTTCAAAGCAGTCACGGATCTCCTGAGGAGGTTTTGCAGATCCCCAGGAGTCCCCGGACCACAGGTCCCAACCTGTGGTCCGGGGACTCCTGGGGATCTGCAAAACCTCCTCAGGAGATCCGTGACTGCTTTGAAAATGTAATAATTTTAACAGATTATATCATTGATGACACCTTCTATGGCATCTTTGATATTATCAATGTAACATCTGACATAAAATGATGGATGAGAAATCTGTGCAAGGCAAGGGTGCAAATTATAGTTACCTTAGGGCGCAAGTTATAGTTACCTGAAGTATCTCTAACCATGACTGCTGAATTTCTATGGTTTTCTGCAGATAAATTCAGAACCTAGCTATAATGTCCCTGTAAGGTTTTGTTTTCTGCAGTGAATATATACATATGATACTGGATATTGGATATTATGAAGGCTTGTATAGATCAGAATTGTCTGATGATACTCTTCTAAAGCTTATCCCTGATCCAGTCCTTGCAATGGACGAAACGTGTTGGCTGGGCTGATTCAATCACTGTGAAACGTTTTAATGAAGAAAACAAGAAAATTGAAGAATAAAATGTGACAGTGCCTACAAGAAACTGATCTGACCTTATTGGATGGATGGAAGAAGAATGTAAATGTCTCTACAAACACCATGAACATTTGAAATTTATATGGATTCACAGTTTTAAAGGAGTGCTTTTCTCTTTTGATTATATTATTCACACTTTTGTGTTAAGAAGTGGTTATCTGACAATGGAACCTCAGGGGGTAAGCCCCATAAATGATACTTTGTTGGCAATAAGATCAGTGCACTGGTGTAGGAACACTAGATCCAAAACGTTTGTTGTTTTTTTCCTGCCCATTCTTGTCTACTTCTGTCAATATTTTGTAAGAAGCTTTAATATTCATCAGTGTAACATGTAAAGCATGCGTTGAACAAGCTAATCCTTCAATTGGCGTGCCTTCAATGCTAACTGATGTCAGAAGAGGACTGGAGAGAAGCAAGCCTTATAATGACATGCAGGGTAAGCTTTTCCTTTTGGTGAAGAGTATTGCCTCTTTGCCTGATAAATCCTCGATTTCTTAGCCTCTCTGAATGAAACTTCCTTGATTCCTTGGCCCACTGAAACTGTCCTCATGAGCCTCCCACAGTTCTTGGGAACCTGCAAAGTGGTAATCTCAGGGGCGTGGCTTGGTCAGTGAGATTCTTTGAATCTCAAATGTCCCAACTAAAAAAGCAGTGGGCTCCGGGGTGAATGGGTGAGATGAATGAGGTGCAAAAATTGACTGGTCCAATGAGGAGCAGGGTCTGTACTGACTGGCATTAGGAAGGCCTCTGGGGCTGATTTGTAGTTTGCAGAGAGGAACCCCATTGCAACAACGAATGTGTACCCTGTCCAAAAACTCAATATCTGCCCATGCGCTTTACTCTAACAAAGTAAAATTTACTCCTTCTGTGTAAAGCTTTATTCAATGGCCCAACGGAGTAGGGGGCATCAGAGGAAAACCGTCTGACTGCCTGCCCCATTTAGACTGGACAGTCGGATGCCGTTCTCTTTACTTTCCATTACCATCAGGTGTATCTTGGCTGTTGTGAGGAGCAGTAAGAAATGAAAACTACCCCCACACCATAGGAGAGAGCTCTGGGAGTTTCTTTTGAAAAGTACATAACTTTGAAAAAGTTTGGCAGCTGGCCGTCAAGTTTGATGGAGCTGTTCGTCAAACTTTTCCTACATTGACAGGAACCACCATGACGACAGTTCCTGCCAATGTATAGAGATGTCCACGGAATCGCAGACATCTCTAAATTTGGTGGGTAGAGTAAAGGCAGGGTGGCAGGTGTAAAGCCCCTCCCACGCAGTCTGCCTTTACCCAATCTGCCATACCCTATATCAGGACCGCTGTCTAGTGCGGTACAGTGGACAAATAACAATGGATTGGAATTCCGCCCGAACAATTGCAAATGGTTGGACATTTTGCAAGCATTCGACCCATCACATTTTGGGTATTTGGTTGCCTGTAGTATGCATGGAAACTGAGACTAGAGCAGCTTTCCCGGCCTATTAGCCCCCATGATTGTCAATTCCAAAAAGTAATACATTTGCAAACATTTAAAGGACATTTTTAGTGGTGCAGATTTGCTACTTTTAAGATAAACCAGTATATATATATATATATATATATATATATACATATATATATATATATATATACATATATATATATATATATATATACATATATATATATATATATACATATATATATATATATATACATATATATATATATATACATATATATATATATATATATATATATATATATATATATATATATATATATATATATATATATATATATAGGTTCCTGATCCAAGTAATGAAGAAATGAAAACATCTGAGTCAATGAGGACAACGAGAAAAAATAACAGACATAGTAGACCCTACTCCAGGGCTCCAGACCCAATTACCAAGTCAAGAAACTATTTATTTGGGGGCTGTAACACCTCAATCAGCCCCTAAAGCTAAGCACCTGGGTATCTCATCCTTCTGCTTACTGTCAGAGAAGATGAGCCCACAGACTGCAAGAGACCTCCAAAAATAGTCTTACAAGCACCATGATAGAATCAGACAACCAGCCAAGCGACTTACAAGAGAACAAAGACTCAGCACCTCTACAAAATAATTCAAGACATGTTGGAATTTACTGCAGGAGAGATGGCAACACTACAAAGGGAGGTCAATAGTGCTGATATTGCTTTTATAGTTCAGATTTCCTTCAAAGTTTTGAGAAATCACTAGGACTCCAAAAGGCACCTTGGGGCAGATTTCTGAAAAATGATGCTGCACCTAGTCCAGCACCACTTTTCTTGTGCCCCTTAGCGCCCTCTAATGCCACCATATGTGCGCCGTATTTAAAATACAGTGCACAATGGCGGTAGTCAGGGGTACTAGCTTGATAATTTTTTACGCTAGTCCGGCGCTTTACCGGACTAGCGTCACAGTTTTTTACATTAATCCTGCAAAGCACCCAGAGGCCCATTGAAACCAATGGAATACTCCTTTTAATGCCTACTCTGAGTAGGCGTTAAAAGTGCCGAAAAATATGGCGCAAGGAAATCTTGTGCCATTTTTCTGGCCCACCTAACGGAGGAATGCCTCATTTGCATACACTATGCCTTGCGCAGGCATAATGTGGCTCAAAGGGTTATAAAGGGTTACAAAGTGGCGCAATGCATGCTTTGCAGCACTTTGTAAATATGGCACAGAGTTTTTGACCTTCTAACGCTACATTAGCGTCAACAAAAATTATGCTAACATGGTGTTAGAATAGCGCAAGGCCCTCTTAAATCTGGGCCTTTATGTTTCAAGGCAGCTTCACGACTGTGCAGTCAGCTGTTAGACCCTTTCTTCACCTGACTAACGTCCCTTGATCCTAGCGCAGAGGGAGTCCAGATGCAGAGGCAGAGCAGCCTCCTTGACTGTTGGCCACCAAGACATCTCACCATTACTCTTTGTTGATAGCAAAAGTTCTAAACCGAACAACGCGGACTTGGGAAGAAATGCTTACACTACTGTGTGGTATTTATTACTTTTGTATAGGAATGTCTCCAACAAAGTTGACAACCATAGCTCGTTTTCAAGGAGAATGGTAAATATGCATTTCTAAAACCGTGCTGCACGTTTCAGTAAGTGAACGTGTAGTGCACCCCGTTGAAAAAAGATGAAACTAATGTGGTAGAATCACCGCTTTTGTCAGAAGCCAGTGCCGACCACCCAATAACATCTTCCTGTTATGTTGAGACAACAAACCCGGTTATCTCCAGGGACCTGCAATGCTCTAGGTACTAACCATATTTCAACAACGGTTCATCAGGGATGGCAGTGTCGGAGTCGCTCATGACGTGCATATTTAGATGTATATATTAGGGACCTTGAAGCCTCATCTTAGAGGAGAATTCAACAAAATAACAGAGGTAACACGGGTACTACAACGGTTCATTGTAGTCTCAGCACTAACTTACAAGTGCCACAATATTTAGATGGTACGCGAGTAGGCAGTTACCATGACAACAGAATGGCATTGCTCACAGGATGCTCAAATACTTAATCCAATAAACAACTGTGAAAATGCAGTCATTGATGACTACCCCTCACATTCCTGGCTCCCCTTCTTTTTCTCTTTGCAAGTCGTCATCTTTTGCTGTTTCTCTTTTGGTCCCTCCATCTGGCACTCTCTTTCCCCTTCCTATGTTCGCTTTCCCTCCTTTTTCATGCAGATTTGTTTCTTCTCGTAAATCCTGCTACATATTTTGCATTACGATGAATGTTGAAAGAGGAATTTATTGTATGCGACTACATAGTGCTAAAGATGATTTATGGTAAGGGACACTTCATTAAAAACTTTACACTTCGCCGATTTCAGTTGGCTAAAATCATAAGTGAGAATCAGTATTGAGATTAAATACCGTGACCAGTTTTACAGAAGTATTACGATTTTGTGGTCTCAATCTCCAGCGAGTTGATGAATGTTTGACGCAACGTTGACGCTACCTGAAAACGGATGTCGAGCGATCCACTCTACAGCAGTTGTCAGCACAGGGTTGTTTAACACATGCTTTATTCGATCAGTCGATCATCAAAGCGAATATACAATAATAATAATAGAAATAAGAATAAAACCAATGATAATAATAATAATAATAATACATAGATAAAAATATAACACATGGGTGCCTAAGAGCATGATTCAATTAAAATTCTCAGTACACATAATACACATAATACGGTTTCAGCCCCCCTCCTGCAGTTCTTATAAAAGTAAAAAGTAAAAAGTAGGGCTCTGAATTAAAATACAGTCCTAGCAATGGAATTGCGTATTCGCCATGCTACTACTAAATATTTACTGACAGCAAGTATTAAAACCGTGGAATGGTGACTTTTTAGGATCCTCAAAGCGGAGGCACAGTCTCTTATCCCCATTTCGCGACAAATGTGACGGATCCACTTAGACCTAGGAAGGGAGTAAGCAGGGCAAAAAAACATAAAATGTTCAACCGTTTCCGATTTTGCACCACAAACCGGGCATGTACTTGTATCTGTTTTTGCACCCCATTTGCACATCAATGACTTCAGCGGCAACGACCCGAAACGGAATCTGGCATATAAGCTTTTACCGAGAATGTCAGGAATATTGTCTAAGTATGGTTCAAATTGTGGATACCACTTAAAATCTGTAAAACGATTTGTTAAGGTGCCATAGGTTCTGTGGGTGATATAATCGTTGCGTACATAGGACCAATATATGCGTTTCAGTACAATGGAGTGAGCCTTTTCTAGTTTATGGGGTTCATTCCAAAGATGGCTGCGGCCAAGTTTTTTAAACCAACTGGATACATGTTTAACCCAAGGAATAGATGTTGAGTTGGAGCACATTAGCAGGTCGTGGAGTGAGGTCTTATAAACATCTAATTCAGGGACAGTCCATTGTCTTATCCAATATAATAATAGTCTTAAAATAATGAGATCAGCACAGGGTATTTTACTCCGCCTCTACAATATGTTGAATCAAGCATGCACCCTGGGGGCTGGGGTCGGCCCAAAGTAAATAAAAGCAGGCGAGGTCACTCGAGGCTCTCCGGCATTAACCTGATGAGTGTGCATTGTTGGCGCAATCCCGAGCTGCGCTGCGTGATATACCGAGTTAGGCCTACCTCCTGGCGAGTGCCGCAAAGGCACTATACTGGCAATGATGGTTGATTTCCCCTCACTCCTGATCGAGCCCAGCTCCTGTTCCAGGGTACCCCGCACAGTGACGAGCACTGCTGATCGTCCGGCCCACCCATTGGCCTCAGCAGATGACAACATAGTGCGCAACATCCCTGCTCGGCCTACGCTGCCCACTGCCGCCTCACAACCGCGAGGCGAACTTTTCAACCACTGTGCACGCAACGCCACTTGCTGGGCTGCGCACGGTGCAGGGCAAGCAGCTGTCACCCTGCAGGCCTACACGTGGCTGAGGCATGGCTTCCTGCTCTCAGTGCCGGGATCTTGACTGTGCTGCCTCCACTACACTTGCGGTGGGGGCCATGTGGCCTAGTCTTTTCTCACCTGGGACCACGTCATACTGCCCTGGCGAAGCTCGTGATAGGACGAAAGTGCCAGCGCTGGCCTATATGTGAGTACTTCCCCTCAGAATTGAGCCCTAACATGAAACAAAAAAAAACGAAAGAAAGAAAAAAACAAAGGAAGAATGAGAGGCATGTCAGTGGGGGCAACGACAGAGTGTGAGACGAGCTAAGACAGAACATCACCTACAGAACCGGCATAGTGATTGTCTGCCCCACAGGGCATAAACCAGCAGCAGCGCCCAAACTGCAGGGCAAACAACAGTTTGTGGACCAAGGTAGATGCTATAACATGTCCCAACTGCAGCATAATTCGTTTTCCTATGTTCCAAACACCACACAGCTTTGCCGCTGTTCAGCGAACTCGCTGACCCAGCAACAACCGCACCATGGGTAGGAAGACTGAGACACTATTTTTGCACTACAAGAGAGACAGACGGCGCAGTGAAGAGGTCGCTCATGCTTCACTTTGATGAGGTGGAACTCTATGAGTTATCTGAAACACTGTCCAAAACAGGCAATGATGCTTACTTTGATGTTAGGGTGGCAATCCTAGACATGCAGACTGTGATCCCAGACTACAAGCAGTTTAAGTTGCAATAGGCCAAGCAAGCTGAAGCCGAGACTGTCAACATCTTCTATGCACATGTCAGGAAGTTGGCGAGCACCTGCACCAACATGGATCAGATGGAGGACATCAGGGCACAGATACTTCAAGTCTTATGGAGATTCATCCTGAGCCAGCCTGGCATCACGCTGGATGCCATCCTAGTATTGATCTGCTCCCCCGAACTAGCGAATTACCGCGTGGATGAGATGGAAGTGGCAGCAGGTGAGGGGAGCTTCTGCCCTCAATGAAGCTTGGCCTGTAAGGGTGAAAGAAGAATATGTAGATCCAATTCTGGAGTGACCTGCTACCCAACGGACCCAATGGCCTCCTCCAGGTGGAAAACAGATGTGGCAATTGTGGCTTTGAACACCGAATGCCTGATGTCTGCCCAGCTCAGGGCCAAGTGTGCTCACAGTGTGGGCGAATGAATCACTTCACAAAGGTGTGCCGGAGTGCAGGGAGAGGCGCAATAACAGCCAACTCCAGCAAGCTAAGGGGAGCGCTACGAAGAAGAGTAGTTGGTTTCTTAGTTCTAAATTCTACGATTAAGACATTGCACCATTTCTTCCAAATTCTTTACATTTACACTTGTGTACAGTGCTTTGTGAATTTCAGTTTTTCTAGAACTAAGTACTGTATTAGAAATCAACATGGAGAGTCTTCTGAACACTGATTGCTGCTGTAAGAAAATGGCTATTAACTGGGACGGATGTTAGTTCAACCTCCTGACAGTTCATACACAAAGTTCACAAAAAAATAAACTTCGATTCAACCCCCTGATGGCTCTGGCACAGAGCAGCCAGGCTAAAGTTAAAAACATCACGTAAAGTATTTAGCAATATAAAACAATTAAGAAGCAAATACATAACACAATAACAATCCCAAAACCAATTTCTAAAAATCAAAAAAGAAATCATAAGGAAATGGCACAAAACATATTAAAATCCATTCACGAAAACCGGAGATATAAGTATTAATGCTTTTTAGTTTAAAAAGCACCAAGAGTCATCATAGTGACCAAGACCTAGGCACAAGTTGAGGCCAGTCGCTATCCAACGGAACCAATTAAACCTAGTCGGGTCAACCTGGTCAAAGATTTTACCTTCTGACTTAGGGCCTAATTGGGATCTTGATGGACAAGTTACTCTGTCACAACAGCGACGGATATCCACTGATATATAAAACCCATCAATTGTGACAGAGTAACTTGTCTGTCAAGATCTCATTCAGGCTCTTGGTTGGTTTATGGAAGTAGAAATCCTCCTTTGGTGTAAGCTTTGAGGCTGTATCCAACAAAGTCCTTTCAAAGTCAGATAACTGTTAGAGAAGATTCTGCTGAAGGTGTTGGTTCTGGCAGGAAAAGCTTTGAGTGAGACATTTAAAATTTCTCACCTGTCAAAGTCTTCTTGCTGGATTTCATGCTTCTGTCTAGTCAGAGTTTTTTCATTGGGGCTTAGACTCTCTTTTGAAGTTTGTAAACCACCAGCAAGACAAGCCTGGAAGCCATAGCCAGGCACGTTGTGCCAAAACCTGATACTGTCCGGATCTGTGGAAGTCTTCTTTTGAGTGGCAATAAGCTCTAACCAGGACCTAGACTTCCGTCCCCTGGCATGGTTTTATTCAACAATACAGAATGTCTGGGTGTAATGGTGTGAGAAGTGGCTAAAATGGAATAGATGGAACTATAGTTTCCCCATTTACAAAACAAATATGTGCCCCTCCATTACCTCTGGCTAAGCATACACTGGAAATACACTAATGTAAATGGAGCTCACCCAGACTTTAAGATTGGCTACATGACCAAGATCCAGGAGAGGCTTAAGGTATCATGATATTTTCTGAGCCTGAACCAAAAGGCTTATGTGGCCCCTTCAGACAATACGTGGATAGTAAAAGAGACAGTGTTTGAAATAAAAAGGGAGATAATTATATTGGCCACAAACACCTCAACAGAGACATGCAGAAGTAGTTGAATATGAGCCTGATGGGAGATCAGATGAGATACAAGATATAACTTGACTTGCACATGTGAGATGCAACATAATCAAATGAGATCTTACGCAGCATTCAAACACAAACAGTCTATTGCTCATCAAGGATTTCGAACTGTAGATAAGACCATTCACTGCAATCAAACTTCGATTTGCTGACCTTGATGCGTACATATGTAACTGTAGTATGGTACTTGCTTTACCTTCCGAGTTATATTGTTCTTGTTCTGATTACCTTCATTGTTTGTCCGTTACTTGACTGTTATACTGAATATCACTCTGCTGTACACAAAATGATAAATAATATATATATATATATTTTTTTTTAAGTTGGTCGGCAATCTTCGAATGGTTAAATTATGGAGATACCGTGTCGTTTAATTTGCATATCTTCTGCAAATCCACAGATGATCTGAAAATCTATTAAATAATAAAAGCAGCATTGGACGAGCGATATTTTTGTTGTATCATCCATTGCTGATATGTTCTGCACATCTGTGTGCTGTGACGTGCTGACCTTTACAGAAACAAATGTTACATACACTATTACCCAGCTCGACATACCGTGCACTGCTTTTTTTTGGGGGGAGTGGGTGGAGAATCAGTATAAAAAATCCCAAAGTAACACCCCCAGCATTAAAATTGGATTTTGTTGGGGGAGCTTGGTGTCCTCTGTGCATCTACCTGGAGTTCCAGAATTTGCGGATCTTGACAAAAAAATTAAAGTGCCACATCTCTGCACTGCTTGGCCAGTGGCCGTGTACAGAAGGGGTTGGCAGAGGGTTAGGCCTTCGGCCAGCCATTGCTCCTAACCTGACATGCTTTGAGATGCGGCGTTTAAGTATAGGTGCGGTGTTAGTGGGAGTTGAGCTTGCTTGATGGTTGGGGCAGAGGTGGGCTAAATAGCCAGTCACTGCTATGTGAAGCCCTGCTGTGCACATCCAAGACCATGTTTAGGGAGATAGGCATGTGCAGGGATTGGCCACAGGGTCTAGTCAGAGACCAGTCCATGCTGGCAAAAGTACAGCAGAGCGGGGATGGGCATGTGCAGTGGTTGGGCACAACAAAGAGGTATTCAATACATGATCAAAATAAATTCACCGAAGAAACACAGTTATAGTGAGCCTATGATTTTCTTTACTCTTAACATATTAAGAGTAAAGAAAACCATTTTCTTTAAAGCACCACATTGAAAGTACAATTAAAGTAGGAATTAAAACTAAAGAACCCCTGAAATTCCCCATTTATGGCTATTTCTGCATTCCATAGCTAGCACAACAGCCATGCAAAGCAAAACTGCGACTCCAAGTGCAACACTTATGAACTCAGAAATACCAGTACTAAGAACACCTGGCAGCACATCAATATGAAATAACAAGACAGCCAAATATAGAGCACACTGTATCCACGGGTGAACTCATTTATATTGTTGTTGATAACACCATGTCACCTGTGAAATAATGTTATTTGTGATGTGATTTATCACATTGTGGTTGAGGGCATGAGCATAGCATTTAGCATTCAAGTTATGCTTTGCCCGGCTATTATGTGAGTTTTATCTATTTCTATATTTTGGGAGGACATCAAGAAAAGCATGTGTTAGTACTCTGGACACCACAGGCTGACCCAAAGGCTGCCCAACATGATCGGAAAAGGGGGAAGGGTCCCACAGGGGCAGCCTACTCTAGGTGACCAATATACCACTGTGTCTGTATCTGATCAGTGGTTTGCTACCACATTTACATATTATTGATATGTTCCATTGCGTCTCCCAAATAGGAGAGGAAACCTCTTTTAAAGGGACACATTTATTTTCAGTGGCATGGCATAAATATATCCCATCTGGTAATGAGGTCCAGTGTGAGGGAACAATAAGCCAGCAGCCAAAGAGAAGTTTCAGTAATGTGAGGAAGACAACACCATGCCTGAGCAAGGAGGGCATCACCACCTTCCCCCCTCCCCATTAACTACCTGCTCCAAACTATGGCCCTTTGCTCATATCGGTAGCCATATCATTTTTCCCACAGCCATCTGCCCCTCTACATTTGCTGTATGTGTTGGTCTCCTTTGTTGCCATTTGCTCCCCTGCACAGCCTTCTGTCACTGCTCTTCATCATAGCACTCTACTCCTCTTCAAAGACCAGAATCCTCTACATGGCCCGTCGGTCCTCTTTTCTCCCCATGCTCCTCTTCAGACTCTTCTGTTCCTCTTCACTGCCCTCTGATTGACTTCACAACACATTGTTCTGCTTCACAGCCCTCTTTTCTAAAATATGCACTTTTGAAACAACATGCAGCCACCACGTGTATATGCCTATGTTATCACATTTGGACATCAAATGTGTTAGGACATCAAATCCTCTGTCACGCCAATAGGTCTGGCTTGTAACTAAAAGGCAAGATTAATATTTTGGCAAACAGAGTCAACCTCTATAGTTCACAATCAATATATGAAAATCACATGAATGTGAGGCTCTGATGTGAGAATGACAGATCCAGTTGTATGTAATGTGCCCATTAATAATGGTCTGCATGCTACCAGTAAGCTGAGAAGAAGCACTCATCACCACATCTGTTCCTAACTGCATTGTGCTTTATCTGCGGATCCCTCTGAAACTCAAATGTTGGCAGTAATCACAGCCAAACACAGCATCTGAACTCATCCGCAGCGACTACTAGACATGGGTTATTCCACCTGAATTGTGCAAATGTTATCAACTGCAAACTGTGCAATGTTCACACAAGCCCGCAGAGCTTGGCAGAAGGAGACATAAGCACGGTCTCATGTACACTGCCAAGAAAAATAAGAGGGGGTGAGGAAAACCGGTTACTGCTGCACTGTTTAGATTTCAAAATACGTGGCTAAGGAGTCAAGCATTGATCACAGAGTGCAGCTGTACTGTACAACAGTGTGCAATATTCATACATGGCAGCATTTTGAAATGGACACGAGGGTGATTTTGAAAAACTAATCAGGGGAATTTATTTCCCCCATTGTTTTACATTGAAGTGGGGTGATTGTAGGCAGAAGACAACTAAAATTAAGATCTCTAGGGCTCAAAAAATTGTCTCCTGCCTTAATCTGGTCTGTTAGCAAATATGAATATTGTAGGTGCAAATTCAATGCAAGGGATGGGAAATGGATGTATCGGGCATGGTGTGCCTAGTACGTTTATGAATGCGTTCAAACACTGCTCTCCAACCCTCTCCCACCCTAGAAATGGTCGGAGATTTTCTCCTGCTAAGGAATGGAGTAAAAACTCTTCCAGTGTGAGCAGGAGAATTTAAAACCATAAACCTGGGAGGCACGAAGTACAGAAAAAAGGGGCTTCTTCATGGGGGAAAAAAGTTTCAACTCTCTAAAGAAAGAAAAAAATGTGTGATCACGCATCAGCAGTTGCATCTCCCTATAGGGTAATGTGTTGGCACACAATTTTATATTGGAAAACCCCTGTAAAAGCAACAGCTCACTCAAGAAGTGCAAGTGGAAACCTGTAATAAGGGCAGAGTTCCAGGCATACTTGAGGAAAGGTTTGTGAATTTGAAAAGCTCAATCGTAACTGACTCATCGGTCAGTAAGCCTCAGTACATATTTTCTTTTGGTTATTCTCAAAGTCGGCAACCATCTTTGAATCCCTTCTTGTCTCCCTTGCTCTTTGGTAAACAACATAAAAGCATCCATTAATCGAGTGTTCTATCATTGTATAACTTGTTTAAGTTACAAACCTCTCTTCATCAGAAAATGTTTTTTAATATTGTAGAGAATAAACAGATGGCAGCTAAATAATGTTTCTGGAAACAATCGATTTCTTTGAAAAAAATACAATGCCATCAAGCTATATTTCAGTGAGTATTTGTGCATGGCATATTGTGTGGGGTACACCTGTTTAGACCAAGAGAGACTCTAGTGGGAGTCGAGGAAACCAAATAAAGTCAACTTTAAGTAATTCTTTTGAATTCTGCAATTTGCTGTCTATTTTCAAGGTCATCTATAAGTTATATGTTCAATAATCAGATGTCTACGGGGAAGTTATCCATTAGTCAGACCCACCGAGGCCTATCGCAATCTGCAGATACGACACGCACCCATGGCAATATAACACAAGGAAATCCCTCCAGCCGAGTTCTCGCCCATAGAAAAAAGACTATTGGATGGGCACTTGCCCTGGAAAGCGACCTCCCTAACATATCGGACACTTCTTAACAACACCCCCAACCTCCTGACTCACTTGCGAGAGACATGGGTACAATACCTAGGTAAAAAAGAGGACAATGAGTGGGCAGAGGCCTCGTTATCCCCGAGGGAGGTGGCTTTAAAGGCAAGATTCAGCCTAGCACAATTAAAGATTCTCCACAGAATCTATTACCCCCAGGCCTTTCCGTTCAGAATTGGTCATGCAGGGTGAACTGCCGTTGGAGATGTAGGCAGACTGGCACGCTGTATCACACTCTGTGGGCCTGCCCCATAATTCAAACCTACTGGACGGAGGTGGTAGAATGCATGACGCAATCACCTGGAAACTCTTTACTGTGTTGGCAAAATGGTGCCTACTGAACATCTGGGGAGAGAATGAGGTGACACAAATGATGCAGTTGTGGTGGTCACTGGGGTTCATTGTAGCTAAACAGAACATTGCTAGGAACTGGGAGGTGGACTTACTACCCAGACTGGGAGATTGGGAGAAGGATATCTATTGGGTCATGCTAGTGGATCGTGTGGTGTATGAAGGCCTGGGTGCCCCAGCAAATGGACCAAGATTTGAGGACCCTAGAATACCTATAGGGGTAGTTTTTGCGCTAATGGTGCTCCATTGGACCCTGCAAGGAATTGCTCGTACTCACAAGACCTCGATGGGATGATCAACTGATTTGTGGACACACGGTAGGGTGGGGTAGAATCGATTGCCACTGCTGTTATTAATGTCCTTGATGTGCTTTCATGCTTTGTTTCCCTTGTTTAAAATGTCAATAAAAAGATTTACAAAAATAAAAAAAGTAATTAAATGTCAAAGAGGTGTCATATATTTTATTGTTGATGCAAACAGATGTTCATCTGCTTTTGATATTCATTTCCTTTTGGTAACTGCTTATTCCATTTGAGAATGTATTTTGAAAAGATGGTTCACTGGTTTGCTGGAGCAGCTCAAGCTGGATTTAAGTTTCATGTCTGACCGGAAAGCAAGACTTATGACCTTTGCTACATTCTTATGTGTCACAACTAATAGACAAAGAAGGGTGATGTTTTAAAAGAGGCTAGGGGTGGTCATCGAGACACATCTGTATTTAACATTTAATTAGTAAATACTAATTCTAGGAGTGTGTCGAGCTTCAAAGTGTGTCTCTTGTGGACATCATGTGATTATTGAAATTCTTACAAATACTGAAAGCACTTAGGCTCTGATTTAAGAAAAGTGGTGCTGCACCCAGTGCTCAGCCACTTTTCTTGCACCCCTTAGCGCCAACATGTGTGTGCTGTATCTAGATATGGTGCAGCATGGCGGTAGTTAGGTGAACTAGCGTCAAGATTTTTGACGTTAGTTCGAAGCTTTGCAGTATTAACATAAAAAATGTTGACACTAATCTTGCAAAGCCCATTGAGGCCGACTAAAAACAATGTCATGCATCTTTTGAATACCTACTATAAGCAAGCATTAAAAGTGCTGAAATAAATGACGCAAATAAATCTTTTAGATTTCTTTGCACCATTTTTTTCACACCCCCATCAGGGGAACACCCCCCTTTTGCATACTGATTGCCTGGCTGAGGCATGATGTAGCGTAAATGGTTACAAAGTGGCACAATGCATGCATTGCACCACTCTGTGTAAATTTGGCACAACGATTTTGGCCTTGTTGGGCCACATTATCGTAAAAAAAAAATATATTAATGTGGTGCAAGGAGGCACAATGGGGCTCTTACTTCAGCCCTTGAGAGTGGTTGGTGATGTGTTTTGCATGTGGGGTTTCACGTTAAAATGAGGTTTCCGCTGCTTTTACATTTTCCAAGTAAAAACAATCCATTATATTTATTTTATTTAAAAACGTTTTTTGAGTTAAACCGCAAGAAAATGGGATATTCATTTACAACCAGCACTGGTGAGGAAATGTAACTAATTGGTGGCGCAAAACTTATTCAAGGGCCTAAAAATGTAAGAAACAGTAAACAAAGAAAATTATTGGTAGGCCAATAACCATGATGTTCACAATGCTCTATACTTAAAAAGTTATTTACACTCACATTCAATTTAACACTGTATGCACTTTCACTTTAACTGCAATTTCATCAAAATGATTCTTTGCTCAGCTAGTACATGTATGGTTTTGGCTCCAATGTTCCCCCCTTACTCTTCTCCATCATTCATGGATGCTGTCTCGGAGATTCAATGGATTAGCCTATGAAACGAAAACAATAAAGCATGAAGGTTTTCCATCTCGGTCCCTACTGAGACATGCACTTACCTAGGAATGTGCATGAAATGAGATCGCTGTTTTCATCTAAGAGCTGCCAGTCCTGCCTCGTGGAGACGAACCGAAGGAAAGTTCAGCTTTGTGCCTCCGTTGAACCGAATCCTGTAGCGCCTTTTAAATCAGCGAGGAAAGTGCACCTTGTAAAAGCTAACTGCGTCATGCCGTCAAAAAGTAGAACATTTGGTATTAGATTATGGCAACGTGTACGCCTTTCAGACATCTTTCTTCAGTATATTTGAGATTTTTAGAATTGGAGCACCCCGTACTTCGAAGGAGGAAAACGCCTCTTCTGTGTGCAGGCCCCATCATATTCCTACAACCCACTGGATACAAGCCTAAATAGGTCCCCGAGGTATATCTTGGTCAAGACATTTTTTTTAGGGGGTGGTGACTGTAATGTTAGCGCCTCCCGACACTTAGTTTCAGCAAAATAAACACTCAGCACTCACGAGTAGTTTGTGTGTAAATCAACTGTGACTGGGTCAGGTACAGGGGTGAGTAACTTTACGGACTTGACCCTCTGGACTGCTCCGAATCGCCTGCCTTCCTTTCCCCGGGCGCGCCCTTTATTTTTATACTCGCCCTGATGACATTAGGGCAAAATGAAACTGTTACGGCACAAACATAGGGGGAAAAACATGTGGGGCAAAGGAAACCCACCAGGGCTCAGGGCGACATCAGGGCAAAATTAAACTGTTACGGCACAAACATAGGGGGGAAAACACGTGGGGCAAAGGAAACTTACCACTCCATTTACACCCACTGATAGAAGTGTCCCAGTACTAGTTTCGTCACTGGTACGCGACACTACAGTGACCTTCAGAGTTTCTAACAATCAAATTTGCATATCTAGTTAACCTATACTGTGTTGACAGGCAGGGAATGAGGAGGGCTTGAGGGTAGATGGAAAGGGAAAGGTCAGTGAATTGTTAGGAGTATTAATTGGCAGGAAACTGGATATTTTGTAAGAATACCAACATTCCCGAAGACCTTCAAAACTGATGTAAGTATAGAGAGAGTGTTTTCATCTGTGTTTGTATTTAAAAATCGAGGTGAAATCCGACAGAGACCATATCATATATGTTTGACAGCTCCTCTCCCAGCTATTTACTAAAGGGTGCATTTATAAGGGGGATTTGCAGCCCTCGAAGCTACGCCCATGATGGACCTCCATTGGGAAGGACCCCTCTGAGGGTCCCCATTCGTAAAGGGTGAGGAGCTCTCATCAAATAATACAGGCGATGGAAAAGGAGGCCTTTGGGCGTGTTTTTAGGAAATAAGCTACACATATGCGGACCCCTTCTTAAGAGCAAGGTTCTAGAAGTGGGAATCAACGGTCTTGAAATATGTTCACGACGTTTAGGGCACAATAGCACCTGTTATCCTCATGCCACCAGCATAGGCGACATACACATTCTGTAACGCGATAGGGTATGAGGTTACTAACAATCGGGTTGTTCCTGATGGTTAGAAAGGGTTCAATGCAGCTTTAAATCCAGGGAAGAAAGCGATTTAAGATGTCAATGGGAGGATGGAAAAACCCCCGGCAAGAAGGCCTTGAAGATGTTATCATTGCAGGGACAGGAAGGGAAATCTGAATTCTCTGTAGTTTGTGTTTGTAGATCTAGCAGGACAGACAAAGGGAAGGAGTGTTCTAGGTATTCAACACTATGAAAGAAATGAAACATTTCTACGAACTGTTTCAAAACTCATTTGATCTTTGTATTGCGAACTACAAAAGATCTTAAAATATTTATTTTCAATGATTTTCTAAAGCCTTAATAGAATCCTATTGCTCAAAGGTATGTTGTAACCATTGGGCTAAACTTTACGACAGACGTTTTGTCACATTGACTGAAACAATTGTGCCAGGAAAGAACAAATTTCGGTTCTGAATTGATGTATTTTATATTTAGTACAGAAACCATTTGTTTAGACCGTAACAAAACCATTACCGTGCGACTTATGGGTGTTGATGACAAGAACACTGGCAACACTTTCGCTACGAAATTAGAATGACCAGTAAATAGATTAAATACTACCTGGTCATCTTCACGTGAGATAGCTGCTCTGTCACAAAGTACCATGATTACAGCAAGGTAAAATGGCCATCTCGCAAAATCAACACTCAACTGCAATGTAGCATGCTAAGGTCAGGGACCAATCATGATAATAAATTCAGTAATGCATTTGAATACTTAATCTGTACTGACCCCTAGCAGAATACATTAACAATTTCTATAACTATTTCAAACAGCTGTTCCCTCACTATGTTGCGTAAAATATGTTGAACATTGTAATTCATTGAAAATTATGTATCTGAGTGTACAAGTTATGTATCTGACTGTACATCGGTGCCACTAATTTGGACAGTCACTTCCTTCCACATACGTTTATTGTACTGATGTGTTCCTACACTAAGAACGTGGGAGCCCCTAAACATTTTTAAACTCAGAGCAATGAGAACATTGCTATATCAAGATATCTTTAGGTTAAAAATAATCAGCAATTCGATGTTTGGTTATGAGTGCCATTTTTAAGACTGGTGAAATACTGGCAACGCAGAAAAGTTAAATCCTACTACCTTAAACAAAAGAAGGGGCGGGAGTACCAATCAATGAACAATCAATTTCCATATTGGATTCATCTGAAAAGATTTTTGGTATGTTCTTCCTGAGCCAATTGTATTGCAGGAGTGGCTAGATGGAAGAACCTCTGCCTCCTGATCCTGCTTAACTGCTCTGCAGCAATCAACAAAGCTGACGATTGAGCTCTAATGAACACCCTGAAAACACTCATGTGTTTTCAGGCACTATATTGAGATGGTTCAGACCTCACTAACAAGCTCATGCAAATAGGTTCCAGAAGATCACCAACATTTCCTGTCCCCTGCAGAGTACTCAAGAGCTTCATCCTTTCTTCAGTCATATTTAAACTCTATATTGACCCTTCCATATACATTCTTGAAGTCAGCAGTAACAAGTTAAATTTTACTGCCACACCTACACATTAAAATACTTCACTGGCTCCCCTTTCTAGAGTAAATCTTCTTCAAAACTAGTTGCATCGCTTATAAAGCTCTCGAAAATGAGATACCAGCTTACCTACCAAATAAATTAGCCACATCTGACCAGGAGCTTGAATATCAACACACTAGAATCGAAACACTGCAAGAAGGATAAGAAACGGAACGTAACCCTTCTGTGTTCTTGCTCCCAGGATCTGGACCAGTATCCCATTGCCATCAGATCAGCATGGACTCTCCTGCAGTTCAAAATAAAACAGAAGACACATCTCTTCAAGGGAGACTACCCCTGACCTGACAATCTATTCTTGACCTTAGCCCACTCAGTTATATCTTTGCAGAGGCCATATCCACTTTCAGTAATTATTGGTATCAGGCTAGATTTGTGCTCTGCAAATAGCAACACAAAAATACATAATTATATACAGGGAGTGCAGAATTATTAGGCAAGTTGTATTTTTGAGGATTAATTTTATTATTGAACAACAACCATGTTCTCAATGAACCCAAAAAACTCATTAATATCAAAGCTGAATATTTTTGGAAGTAGTTTTTAGTTTGTTTTTAGTTTTAGCTATGTTAGGGGAATATCTGTGTGTGCAGGTGACTATTACTGTGCATAATTATTAGGCAACTTAACAAAAAAAAATATATACCCATTTCAATTATTTATTATTACCAGTGAAACCAATATAACATCTCAACATTCACAAATATACATTTCTGACATTCAAAAACAAAACAAAAACAAATCCGTGACCAATATAGCCACCTTTCTTTGCAAGGACACTCAAAAGCCTGCCATCCATGGATTCTGTCAGTGTTTTGATCTGTTCACCATCAACATTGCGTGCAGCAGCAACCACAGCCTCCCAGACACTGTTCAGAGAGGTGTACTGTTTTCCCTCCTTGTAAATCTCACATTTGATGATGGACCACAGGTTCTCAATGGGGTTCAGATCAGGAGAACAAGGAGGCCATGTCATTAGATTTCCTTCTTTTATACCCTTTCTTGCCAGCCACGCTGTGGAGTACTTGGACGCGTGTGGTGGAGCATTGTCCTGCATGAAAATCATGTTTTTCTTGAAGGATGCAGACTTCTTCCTGTACCACTGCTTGAAGAAGGTGTCTTCCAGGAACTGGCAGTAGGACTGGGAGTTGAGCTTGACTCCATCCTCAACCCGAAAAGGCCCCACAAGCTCATCTTTGATGATACCAGCCCAAACCAGTACTCCACCTCCATCTTGCTGGCGTCTGAGTCGGACTGGAGCTCTCTGCCCTTTACCAATCCAGCCACGGGCCCATCCATCTGGCCCATCAAGACTCACTCTCATTTCATCAGTCCATAAAACCTTAGAAAAATCAGTCTTGAGATATTTCTTGGCCCAGTCTTGACGTTTCAGCTTGTGTGTCTTGTTCAGTGGTGGTCGTCTTTCAGCCTTTCTTACCTTGGCCATGTCTCTGAGTATTGCATACCTTGTGCTTTTGGGCACTCCAGTGATGTTGCAGCTCTGAAATATGGCCAAACTGGTTGCAAGTGGCATCGTGGCAGCTGCACGCTTGACTTTTCTCAGTTCATGGGCAGTTATTTTGCGCCTTGGTTTTTCCACACGCTTCTTGCGACCCTGTTGACTATTTTGAATGAAACGCTTGATTGTTCGATGATCACGCTTCAGAAGCTTTGCAATTTTAAGAGTACTGCATCCCTCTGCAAGATATCTCACTATTTTTGACTTTTCTGAGCCTGTCAAGTCCTTCTTTTGACCCATTTTGCCAAAGGAAAGGAAGTTGCCTAATAATTATGCACACCTGATATAGGGTGTTGATGTCATTAGACCACACCCCTTCTCATTACAGAGATGCACATCACCTAATATGCTTAATTGGTAGTAGGCTTTCGAGCCTATACAGCTTGGAGTCAGACAACATGCATAAAGAGGATGATGTGGTCAAAATACTAATTTGCCTAATAATTCTGCACTCCCTGTATTGCTCTGCAGGTTTTCTCAAGGTTGTGGAGAATATTGAACAATACTGAACAACGTACTTGATAATTTGAATGTATGTTATGTTGTAGCAGATACAGGTTTATTTACCCTTTGTAAATATAAAAACGTATTTAAATTTAGTGAAGATATCTAAGCTTTGGGCATCATTGGAAAAGGAGGGATGCTAGATTATCAATCAGTCAATCAATGTACTTTATTGTATGATTAATTAAAATATTTACAGTATTAAGAGCTTTGTTGGCATTTAACAAATAAAACATATTGCACATAAAACTGATAGTACCATGATTCTTTAAAAAAAAGAATGGCACTGCTGGAGCAGATTGAGACTTGAAGAAGTGAGGCGAGTAAAACAGCTGAAAAAAATGGAAACTGTGCAATAAAGTGCATAATCACAAGCGGGTACAATATGAGGATGTCCAGTGCTAGCGTGGCTGTGCTAATATAGTAGGATCTTTTCGGACTGACACAGTGAGGATGACCCCCAAGTAGCAGTTGGAGGCCGCCAGTACAAGATGTTCTCCCTATGAGCTAAACATGGCTTGAATGGCCCGTACTTCAGCGGGGGCTGAATTCTCTGCTGTGGCAACCTACTCGAATTCCAGCCTGTTTGTGCACAGCATTTGTTAACCAATTTCAGTGGTAGTTATTACTGTGAGCAGTGTGACTCCTTAGTTGCCTCTTTTAGGGGTAGTTGCCAAATTTAGCCAGTTCCATCGGCTCCATGAGGTGGAACACCAGAGTTGTAGCCTCATTCATGTTCTTATGCAGGATGCAAGAAACATTTGGTTTAGTAGTGTATGGCGAAAGTTCTGTAGTACCAAGCGGCAACATAGTAGATGATTAAACGATTTATACTTGTAGGCACAAAGTCTGCTGTTGAGGGATCTAATAAGTGACTGCCACTTGAAGTTTACTTCTCTAGATTGTACACTGTTAGACCTGGCAGCTGTTTGGTGTGTCTCCCCTGTCTTTTTGCCTTCTGAACTCCTGTTTGTTTGGTTTACTGGTTTATTGTCTCTGCGCACTTTACTACTGCTGATCAGTGCTAAAGTGCAAGTGCTCCCTATGTAAATTGTACTGTTGATTGGTTTATCCATGATTGGCATGTTTGGTTTACTGGTAAGTCACCAGTAACGTGCAGGAGAGGTGCCCAGGGCCTGTAAATCAAATGCTACTAGTGGGCCTGCAGCACTGAATGTGCCACCCACATAAGTAGCCCTGTAAACATGGCTCAAACCTGCCACTACAGTGTTGGTGTGTGCTGTTTTAAACTCCAATTCGACAAGGCAAGTGTGCCCACTTGCCAGGCCCAAACCTTCCCTTTTGGTACATGTAAGGCACCCTTAAGGTAGGCCCTAGGGAGCCCCATGGGCAGGGTGCAGTGTATTTAAAAGCTAGGACATATACAGGTGTGTTTTACATGTCCTAACAGTGAAATACTGCCAAATTCGTGTTTCATTGTTGCAAGGCCTATCTCCCTAACAGAGGGGCTGCCTTTAATAACTTTAAAGCACAGATTCTCTTTGGGGGCAGACGGAACTGTGGAGTTTGGGGTCTCTGAACTCACAATTAAAAAATACATGTTTTAGTGAAGTTGATTTTTAGCTTGTAAATTTGAAAATGCCACTCTTAGAAAGTAGGCATTTTCTTGCTTAAACCATTCTGTGACTCTGGCTGTTTGTGGATTCCCCATCTGGGTCAGTTTGACAGCTGGGCTGTTTACACCTCTCCTCTAGACAGTGCAACAAAGGGAGATGGGGTGTAGCCTGCATATCCTGATGAGTCATCTGAGCTGGAGTGGTCGCTTACACCTGAAAGGACTATGCTTGTCCTCACACAATGCGGTCTCCAACTCCCTGGTGTGTGTCTGGGGCCTGGCCTGGACAAGGAAGGATCTTGCAAACACTTGAGACTTTGCTTTGAAGTTTGACAACTTCAAAGGCAGAAAGGGGTATAAGTATTGGACCCAAAACTCCAGACTTATGGAATCTTTCTGGAATCTTTCTGGAGGAGTAGTACTGTCCCTTTGCTGTGTTGCTTTGCTGGACTGGCTGGTTCTGCCTGACAAGAGTGCAAAGGGTTAACTTTGCTGTGTGTCCTGCTTGAGAAAGTTCTCCAAGGGTTTAGAGTAGATCTTACTTCCTGTTGGAAGTCTCTGGGACACCAAATACTTCAGTTTCCTCGACCTGCAGCACTGGGAACTGTGTGTTTTGTGCTGTTCAAGAGAAGAAACCACTGTGACGCCACCACCACTGGCCTGCACCGTGACCTGCCGACGCCGTACAGAGCCACACTGCGACCCTGGTCTCACTGACGCCGTCATCGGACGACTTCACCAAGCTGCTGCTCTCACCTCGACCTGTGGGCCCTGCACTTCGGCATCGCCTTGCTCACACAGCAGCCTGGCCATCCCCGACTCCGCCGCTCCTGCTGACACCGGCGCCGCTGCCTGCACCGTGGCCTGTGGACACCGCTCGTGAGGTATGCGAAGCACCGTACCGTCCCACATTGCAGCCCTGGTCTACGGACGCCAGCACCATTGACTCCAGTGTCATCATCAGGCATCCCTACCTGCACTGTGTCCTGTGGACACAGCTCGTGAGGGTCACGAAGCACTGTCCCATCCCACCGCTTGAGACTGCTGATGACAGTGTTTCAGCAATGGTGATGCCGCTGCCTGCACGTGACCTGGTGACACCGCACGTCACACTGCCCCACTTCACACCACACCCCTGGTCTCACTGACGCCACTGGACGTCCTCACTGAGCTGATGCCTGCACCGTGACCTGTGGGCACTGCACATCGCATTGTCCCGCTTCACACCGCAGCCCTGACACCATCCACACCAGCACTCCTGACTTCAACAGCCCGGAGTTTGATCTAAAAACACGTGTGTCTTCAAGGGACCGACGACTCCTGCACCGACTCAGGAACCGACACTGCAACGCCAGCGACGCCACTCTCTGGGGGCTCACCACGAGGATCACAACGCCCTTCAATTCCAAAGGTACTGTTTATGGGTCTTCCCGACACCGTAGCTAGCCTGCGACACCTCGTCCGGCCTGGACTGTTGTTTTTGTTGATCTCAACGCCGTGATAGCCCCAGGTGAAGCTATAGACTTCAAGGAATTTTATTTTTGAGCTAATCTTGCAGAATTCATATATTTATTACTGTATGCTGGATGTTATCATATTTGGTCTTGCTTTATATACATAAATATTGGATATTTTTCTAAAACTGGTGTGGTGTCCTTTTGTAGTGTCTTCACTTATTACTGTGTGTTATGTGCAAATGCTTTACACATTGCTTCTGAGATAAGCCTGACTACTCGTGCCAAGCTACCAAGGGGGTGAGCAGGGGTTTTCTGAGCAGTTATCTCCCTTATCCTGACTACAGTGAGGGTCCCTACTTCGACAGGGTGCAAACCGACTGCCAACTAGAGACCACATTTCTAACATACACCTATTAGTCCTGCAAGCATTATTTGTTTAAGACATGCTTTCCGAAGGGGCGCAGCTGATTTAAGGTTGCAGTCTGAGGCAGTTCGATTGAGTGTTGGCGTATGATTGCCCCACTGCTATCAGTAGTTTGGATTTACTAAGTTTATCCCTATCACTTGCCTCTGACAGTGCTTTTGTTTGTTTTCTCAGCGTTGCTTTGATGGTGTTACACAAGAGCTGCAGACTATCCAGCATAGTCTGATCAATTTGAAGAGTGGCAATAGATCTTTGGCGATCCGATGATATCCCTTCTTGGGCAAAGATACTCTGGAGGACAGCTTTCATGGTGTTGGGTGCAGCCTTTTTATTCCTGTAGTAGTAATTTACAAAGGATGCCATGCTTGCCCACGTCTGGCCCTCTAGACCAAATTCCAGCCTTATTAAGCAACCCCGGAGGTATGTGGGTAGTCTAAAAAACATTTTCTATGCCTTTAACAGGTACTTGTCCATGGTGATAACTAGTTGACCTGGGCAGACTTCATGACCATACTTGATCATAGGCAGAAGGGTTGCTGCTATTACTCATCTTGTTGGGATGGTGGAAGGGCTTTCCAAGGCGTTATTTAGTTTGCATGCTCTGATTATTATTGATTCTGCATTTGCCACAGTATGCATCAGGTGATTTTTGGCTCCTCCTTTTGTTGATACTTGGACACCTTGATAGTTGTAGTTGTCAGCTTTTTCAATTTTTATTGAAACCAGGCTCCAGTTAGAATGTGTTTTTTTGATTGCATTACCAAAGACTAGTGCTTTGGTCTTGAAGTCATTTGCCACCATTTTGTTGTCCTCATTGTACTTATGCAAGGCGCTATGGGCCCTCTGTGGGCCTACTCTAGAATGGTCCAAGAGGATGATGTCATCAGCATTTTGAAGTAATGACACCTTAGTGCTTCCAATTTTGGTCGGGATTAGATTTGCGTTTCAATGCTTCGCCCATGTCTACAGTGTAGAGATTAAATAGCAAGGGCACAGATTAATATACTGTAAATATCTTACACTCATACTCAGTGTTTTATTTGTATAAGAATAAGTGCCAGGGTCCAATGTTTTCCTCAAACATTTGCAGGCGGCACCACTGAATTTCAGCATTCTTAATACCAGGGATACAGGGTCTTGATTCCACCTTGTGCTCCTTTAATCTACCACAGACACCCATTGTCCCTTCATCTCACTCCATTTGTCATGGGTTTTCCATCTTTCTCTTCCTCCTTCTTTTTCTCCTTGTGCATTTTTCCTTGTTGCTCTGGGTCAAAGTCTGATGACCACAATAAGTGTTGCCCCAAAACACGGTGCCAAATACCAGGCTGAAACCAGAAAACTCATTCAAAATTAACAGGCACGTTTTGAATTTGCTTTCAAAATTTTGGTTACTTGGATTCACGGTTTCTACCTGTGTGTCGTGGGCGTACCCAACTGAGGAATCTATTCAGTACCTGATGTAAGTTGCCAGTATTGTAAAGCAGTTCAAGTCTACACATGGCTGTCTCTTACTCAAAGTGTTAGTGGGTGTGCACAGTGCTGTCGGATTGGGAGGAGCAGATCTCAGTTATAGGGTTACTGTGAAGCTATCGCAGTCCCACTGGTGGAAAATAAATTTGTATGTGGGTTGTTATTTTTTGGCAATAATACTTTCAACAAAGCAAATAAAACTGGAATTGGGCGTTAATGCCCTTGCTGATATTTTCCCCTAAATAGGATTTTGTTCTTGTTAAAGCTGTGGCTAAAAGAGCTTTCCGACATATATTTATAGGCAGCAACAGAACTACTCAGCCTGTGGGCGATACTAAGAGACATTCATCAGAGATATTGGGACCAGAAGTTATTGTGAACATTGATAAGCGTGTTTGGACCTATTCCTTATGTGCAAGATTGAAGTAGGTTTAGAAATCGTTATGACAGGTCTACATCTATTGAAACCTGCTCTTTGTGGATATACAGTTTAGCTAGTATGTTCTTCCTCTAAACGGTATCACTGCTAATTGGAAGAGGGCACTTTACAATTAAAGGATGAAGCAGTCTGTGCGTGACCCTAGCAATATGGAGAATGTTACACACATTCTCTTGTTTTGCAAAATGGACCACTGCGCACATGCAAAATGGCTAATTAACTTGCTCAAGAAGTATTAGAGACTAGTACAGCCAATCATTATTTAGCATTATGCCGAATAACTAGTGTTGGCATAATGTGTTACTTATCCAAAGCTTCGAAATTGGAGCTAAGGTGGGAGTCCCCTGAGGGGGAGTAAGCAAGATTCGTCAGGGACATCTTGAGGATTTTGGGAGCCTGAGGCCGAAGCAATTTTGGGGCCTCCTGCTCAGAACAGCTTTAAAGTTTTGATCACATTTCAGCTCATGCTGCCTTTGGTCAGGTCACTGACAATGCATAGGCACACTCCAAATTCTAAAGTTGTTACATCTAATATTCAGGGATAGTGGCCTGCGGTTTCAATATTGCAAAAAGTAGCAGCTCACTAACAGTATTGCGCATAATTTCAATGACACCCTCCCATTTTTCATATGTCAGATCCTGCTTTGATGTAAAATAAAACATTTTTTTGATGTTGCGCGAAACATAAGCACAACATTTCTCTGGAAAATGTCTGTAATAGATTCTCACTCATCTCACATCAAACATGCATTGAAGGGCAACTGTATTTAAAACAATGTTTAAGAATTATTCAAGGTCATCAAGGCAAGACTCTCTGCAGGACAGAGCTTGCACTTTCCGGGGCCGCCTTGAAAGGCGGTGGTCCTGGGCCAGAGCCCACTTTGCCCAATGCCTTAAAGCGTCTCCGAGGCTCGTCACTGAATACATTTAATGTAGATACAGAGGATACGATTGAAAGTATTATAAGTTTAGTACGATTTAAATTTTGGTTATGTGTTAACTATAATATAATACGTCGCACCAGTTTGTATTTTTATTGTATTTATATTGTTTTGTAAATCGATTGTTCTAATAAACTGACAATGATCTGAACTGCCAAAATAATTAGCATTACAATAGACCAGGGACCCTTCGGAGTGAATCTGGCAGGGATTCACGTCGGTTTAATGACTGCTACTAGTCAAGGCCATAATGAATCCAATTGATATCTTGCCCTAACAAAAATGTCAATCTTAGGGCGCGGGGTGGAGCACGGGGCATACAGCATGACTCCCCTAGATACCAGGGGCGAGGCTGGGGGCAGCTGGAGCTGTCACTGCAGTTTCCCATACCTCGAGCAGCTTGTGCCGCCCCTTTCGCAGCCAGCCGTGGCTACACTTTCCATCATTAAAGGCAGAATGTAGGGAAGCGAGCCATCACATTCACAAGCAAGCCCACAACTCATCCCTGAACCAGACATCTGTGTGCGATAAATAAAAGGCAATTTTGCCACATTGAAAGCCTGCTGTCTACAATCTGTTTCCATGGTGACAGGGAGAAATGAGTTTGTATGCATTCGCAAGGCCATCCAGCAACAATAATAATAATGCGGCAAATAAAAAACCTTTTTTTGCAGCTTTTGAAAGAAAGTCACATCTAAATGCTTTCGGCTCCTCCCAAGACAGCGAAAATGGAATGCAATTACAGGAGAAAACGTTTATGGTTTGAAGCAAGTGGAAAGTTACAGATTTTGATTGTAGTTAATTTTAATTTTAAGCAACGGTATGAATTAAGACCCGATTACAAGCATAGAGGAAATCCATGAGGTCATTCTGGATGGCCAGAAGTTCCTAATGGGATTCCTGACATTATAAATGAATCACAACAGATTGGGGAATTACTGTGTAGGCCAATGTGTCGCGGACAATCTGCACAGTATTCCTCGTTCTGTATGAATTAACACACACATTTACCACCAGCTCAAAGCAGGTAGCAATTGTGTACGGGCGTCGGAGGGGGAGGAAGGGTGAGAGGTTAGAGAAAGAAATGTCTACTCGTGGCGAGGGAACTTCGCAGTTGTCAGTGGCGACGAGGCTTGGCTGCTGTTGCATCAAAAATCTGCATGCGATTTTATTGGCCCGATGGCACCCACCCACACGGAAAACCAGCTGTGAGAACAATGGGCTGGTCAGACTGATCGAACCACTCCGTCAGACCATAATCATAGTCTAAAAACGGAAAATACAAGCAGTTCAGACCTTTAGGGGGTCATTCTGACCCTGGCGGCCGGTGACCGCCAGGGTCACCGACCACGGGAGCACCGCCAACAGGCTGGCGGTGCTCCCAAGGGCATTCTGACCGCGGCGGTTCAGCCGCGGTCAGAAAGGGTAAACCGGCGGCCTCCCGCCGGTTTACCGCTGCCCCATTGAATCCTCCATGGTGGCGGAGCGCGCTCCGCCGCCATGGGGATTCAGACACCCCCTACAGCCATCCTGTTCATGGCGGGAAACCCGCCATGAACAGGATGGCAGTAGGGGGTGCCGCGGGGCCCCTGGGGGCCCCACAAAGTATTTCAGTGTCTGCGTTGCAGACACTGAAATACGCGACGGGTGCAACTGCACCCGTCACACCCCTGCAACTACGCCGGCTCAATTTTGAGCCGGCGTCCACGTTGCAGGGGCATTTCCGCTGGGCCGGCGGACGCTCTTTTGGAGAGCGCCCGCCGGCCCAGCGGAAATGTTTGAATGGCCGCCGCGGTCTTTTGACCGCGGTGCGGTCATTTGTCGGCGGTACCTTGGCGGACGGCCTCCGCCGTCCGCCAAGGTCTGAATGACCCCCTTAGTCTGCAAACATCCTTAGACAGAGAAACAACGGTTTCGTTGGGATGTCTCCATGCTACTTTGCTCATCTTGCACTATGCGGTGATACATATGGTAAAGATGCTGCGTTAAAGTGATTTGCATATCACGCATTCAGCCATAAGCACAGCCTCGCAATGCTGTTGAATGTTGGGTACCTATACTTCTTGGCTTTGAGAATTGTGCCTCAGACTGGATCATGATTTCTAGTTGTTAATATGAGTCAGCAGTCAAAGGTTAAAAAGGGGGAGAATTATTAAATGATTTTAGATGCTGAAACACTTTGATAAATATGGCCCAGGGAAAGGGGTAGAAATAGTTATTTCATTTGTGTTAATGCATACAGACGCAAAAAACAAACATTATCAGTTCAGTACTATTTTAGAAAGCAGGCATGTTATTGTGAAAGAAGGTCATGGTCGAAGCAATTGGTCAAGTCGGTCAAAGTGTGCCCTCAACAAAAAAAAACAATGCATAGGACCTCAAATACATCATAAAAATGTAGATGCTTTCCTACACAATAAAATCAAATCAATATTATAGAAAATATCCCATACATCTTTTTCAAATCCTATAAAGCAATGTTAAACACAAGGATAAAAAGTGATTTTGCACCTTTCAAGCAAGCAAACAAAATGTCATATGCACCAGCATTTCTCTTCTCCCTACACAGAGCTTCCAATCTGCTATACCTTGACCCTGCCAAGTCCACATTTACTAACAGTACCGATGGTTAATTCATCTGTTGAGAGGACTACGAGATCCTGGTGGCACCTAAAGGACGATTGTTTTTGCCAAATATAGAAGAAACATGGCAAGCATATAAGGGTGTCTATGAGGTCATTTCCTTCATACACTCGGAGTGAAGTAATCTCCTAGAGTTATTCATTCATCTCCGTCCTTGATTTCAATTGTCCCAATACCAAACAGATCAGTGCGACATATAATCACTATCAACTCCAATTTCCAACTGCAACCCTCTTTAGAATCTACCCATTTATACAGAGAGGTCCCTTAACTGTTAGGATCTTTTTCTTTGTCAGTTCAAGCAAAGTATGTGGATCATCATTTGGTAGATTACACAGCAGTTGATTGTCATGCATGTGGCCCTCTCCATGGATGAATGAAGTCCAGTTCTAGACTAAATGATCCATGAAGAATCACGTGGCTCTGCATTACATCTGTTTTCAAGAGTATGCCTTAAGACCTATTCACTACCTTCTCTATGGCTGACAGACAGAATCAGGGCTCCCTAAATCCATACTGGAAGTACTTGCATGCTATAAACTCTCCGCAGGATGTCCGCAGTTAACTACTGATACTTGCTGCTGAAGTAAATTAAGACATTTAGCACAGTTATTTCTTTTTAGCAATTTAATAAACCAATTAAAAAGAAACCGCTGTAACCCAATTGCTGTATGATCAAATATTGCCACTATCAGTAAAATAAAATAAAGACAAACATATTCTCCTAATTTGAGAATAGACAAAATCTAGGCTGGGGTATAGTGTGTTTTGTTGTTAATTGTGTTTTTTTTATCTGGATAAATTATTGTACTGTTGGGAAGAAGCAATTACATTACTATGGCGCTTTGTAGAATTCATAAATGTTTTGGTGTGTAGTCAGAAGTCAAGTCAATAGCCTTGGTGCTCTACAGAATATCTGAAGATGAGATGATCTAATGTACATATAGGGTTTGTTCCGTCTTAGGAAATTGTAGATGAGGGGTATTTGCTGCAGGGAAGCTCATGCGGCGTGTTGTGGCTGTCTCATGTTCTGATGAAGATATAAATTACATCTGTGTAGTCAGATCTCTATATATATATATATATATATATATATATATATATATATATTTATACAAATGTTTTCTCCTCTCCGAAAAAACGCCTCTGACACTCGATGTCATCGAAAACATTTGGATAAATATTTATAGGGTTCGCGACCCTGTCTCTGCCTGCCGTGACGGCGCTGATCATCGCGACCGTGTGAGGAATTTTATATATATATATTTATATATATACATACATATATATATAGCTGGAAACTGTTTTATGCCAGTAGAAATAATGCATTTCAGAACTTCATTGTGAATATCATTCTTTCATTCTCCGTTCTGATGGTGAACCATTAAGACTGAGCAACCTAATGCTAGGTCTTTTCTCAGGAGAAGATGATTAAATCAGTATAAGGAATTCAAATACATGATCTCAATAAATAATGCTATTTCAATGATGGGCTATCTGCCTAAAAGGTAGAAGTTAGCGATTTTCTGCAATTTATTAGTTAATTGGTTTTAGGGTTATTGCATGTGTTGATTAAACCATGTCCTGTGATTCTTTGAATGCAGTCAAGCCCATTATTCCCAAATAGACTGCTCCTTTTTAGGTCTCAGCCTCCCAGAAAGACATCTTGGGGACTTTCAGAAAGTTGACCAAGGAATGCATTCTGTTCGCTGATTACCATTGACTTTGTGGTTTGTAACTCACCCTTTCTGGCTTTCTGTTTGCTGGCTTTATTTGCTTTAGGCTCTCCAGGTTCAGTTCATCCCTCCAGTTGCCTAAACCATGTTAATCAAAGTCTTTCATGAACTCACTTTCTGTTAACAGGCCTTTAAATCTTGTTCTTATCTTGTTACATTTGCTGTGCATTCAAAGACAGATAACAGATATCAGGCTCACTCTTTTAGGGAGTTCGGTGTTTATTTATTTTTCTCTGACATGAAAGTGAGAGAATGTATGTGACAATCCTACTGAGTACCCATACAAGACAAGAAGGGATGTTCTTTTTTTACAGCACACAGCAAAACAATAAAATCTCTGCTGATGTTTCAGAACATATCAGAATTAATACAAATGAAGCATATTTTCTTTGTAATTCTGAAGTGTGGTGGAAACAAATATTGGAATAAATCAAAACACATTTATACACTAGGGGATAATATTTGCACACATTATCATTTATGTGTAGTGAAACCGTATTTCTGTGCAAACATAATGGTAATTTCTACTGAAATGTGTTTCTGTAATGGCAGTGCACTACCACACCATGCACACTCCACACTATGTCACTCCACTCAATTTAACACAGTCAACCGTGCCCACTCCTGTCTACCCCACTCCACCCCAATCTACTGCACTCCACTCAAATCTACCCCACTTTGCTCCTATCTACTGCAGTCTACCCCACCCCACTCCAGTTCACTCCAATCTACCACACTACAATCTACCCCAATCTACCTCACTCCAATGCACATCAATCCAACCCACTCCAATCTACCACAGTCCACTCCAATGTACCCCACTCCATTCCAAACTCCACTGCAATCTATCCAACTCCTCTCAACTCCAATGCACCCCACTTCCCCACAATCTACCCCACTCCAATCTACCGCAATCTACTACACTCCAGTGTACCACAATGTATCCAACTCCACTGTACCACGCTCCACTCCACTCCACCCAAATCTACCCCACCCAAATCTACTCCAATCTACTCCACTCCAGTCTACCACACTATTATAAAATCTACTCCAATATAAATCACCCCACCACAATCCACCCCATTCCAAGCTACTCTATCCAATCTACTCTTCCCAAATCTATCCCACCTAATCTCACTCCTATCTACTCAACTCCAATCATCCCTCTTCAATCTACCCCATTCTAATCTACCCTACTCCATTCAAATTAACCCTACTCTAATCCACCCAATCTACCCCACTGTACTCCAACCTAATCTACCCCACTCCACTACACTTTTCCCCAATCTATCCAGTTCCACTCTGTCCCATTCCACCCCAATCTACCCAGTCCACTCTACCCCAGTCTACGCCACTTCAACCTACCCACTTCAATCCACCCAATCTACCTCACTACACTACCCAAATCTACCAAACTCAATTCCACTCTACATAATCTATCCCATCCCAGTTCATTCTGAACTACCACATGCCACTTAAATCTATCCCACTCCAGTCCAACCTAATCCACCCCACTCCAGTCTACCCTTCCCAACTCCAATCTACCCCATTTAATCTGTCCCACTACATTCTACCCCACTTCCCTCTAATCTACCCCACTTCAAACTATCCCACTCCTATCTATCTCACTCCAATCTACCACACTCCACTCCACTATACCCCACTCCACTCCAGTCTAACCCACTTCACTCCAATCCGCCCTACCATAAACACCCAATCTATCCCATTCCAGTTTACCCGATACCACCCCAATCTACCACACTCCACCCTAATCCACCCCACACCACTCCACTGTACTCCTACCCACTTTAATCTACCCCACTCCACTCTACCCCAATCCAATTTACCCCACTCCACTGCACTCCAACGTTCCCCAATCTACCTCACTCTGCTTCAATCTACCCGCATTTGTCTTACTTAACTCTACCCCAATCTACCCCACTCTGCTCCAATCTACCCATTCCACCCAACCTACTGCACTCCAGCCCTATCTACCCCACTTTAATCAACCCCATTCCAATCTAACCCACTCTAATCTACTCGTTTCTATTCTACTCAAGTCCACTCTACCCCAATCTACCCACTCCATTCTACTCCATATCACTCCAAACTACCCCAGTCCACTCCACCTAAATCTAACCCATTCCAGTCTTCCATACTCCACTCAAATCTACCGCACTCCACTCCAATCTAAACCACACCACCTAGTCGACCCTACTCCTCCTCAGTCCACTCTACCCCAGTCTACCCTAGTCCAGTCTACACCACCCCAATCTATCTCACCCCAATCTACCCCCTCCCAATCTGTCCTACCCCAACCTACCCTACTCCAATCTACTCCATTCCAATCTAATTAACTCCAATCTACTCTACCCCATTCGACCCCACTTCACCCCATCTACCCCACCCCACTTTACCCCACTCCACTCCACTCTACTCCATTCCTCCCTACTCCACTCCAAGCTAGCCTACTCTAATTTATCCCACACATTACCCCACTTCACCCATCCCTCTTCAGTCTAACCCAATCCAATCTACCCCATCTGTTGCAATCCACTATACTCTAATCTACCCAATGTACTCCACTCCACTTTGATGTACCCCACTACACTACACTCTGCTCCAATTTATCTCACTCCAATCTCAGCTCCGCTCCAATCTATCCAACTCCACTCCAATCCAATCAACCCTGCTCTACTCTACCCAAAACTACCCCCTTCCACTCTACCACAATCTACCAGACTCCATTCAACTCTACTCTACCCAATCAAACCGACTCCACTTCACCTTATACTATAGGAGGCTGGCCTGGCTTATAGTGGGTACCTTGTGGTACTTACACCCTGTGCCAGGTCCAGTTATCCCTTATTAATAGACTAGAGGTGTTCTAGCAGCTTAGGCTGATAGAGGTAGCTATAGCAGAGCCGCTTAGGCTGAACTAGGAGACATGCAAAGGTCCTACTATACCACTTATATCATATAGTACTATATCATAGGAAAACACAATACTCAAGAGTTACTAAAAATAAAGGTACTTTATTTTAGTGACAATATGCCAAAAGTATCTCAGAGGATATACTCCCTTAGGAGGTAAGTAATATACACCAACTATATACACACGCAAATCAAAATCAGGTAAGTAACAGTTAGAAAAGTAGTGCAAACAATGTAGAACACAACAGAATGCAATAGGGAGAAATAGGCCTAGGGGCATCACAAACCATATACTCCAAAAGTGGAATGCGAACCACGAACGGACCCCAGGCCTAGTGTAGTGTGTAGAGGGTCGCTGGGAGTGTAAGAAAATACTAAGGGTGTCCAAGATACCCCACCCCAAGACCCTGAAAAGTAGGAGTAAAGTTACCCTACTACCCCGGAAAGACAGTAAAGTGTAGATAGGGGATTCTGCAAGGACAACAAGTGACTGCAAAACAATGAAGACTGATTCCTGGACCTGAGGACCTGTAAAGGAAGGGGACCAATTCCAAGAGTCATGCAAGTGTCCAGGGGGGGTAGGAGCCCACTAAACCCTGGATGAAGGTGCAAAAGGGCTGCCTCCGGGTGGTCAGAAGATGTCCCATAGCTTGCTGGAGGATGCAGAGTTGTTTCCAGGCAGAAAGACCGCAAATAAGCCATGCTAGCTGCAAGAGTCACGGTTGAGGATTTTGGGTGCTGCCAGGTCCCAGGAAGGACCAGGAGGTCGCCCCTTGGAGGAGGAGACAGAGGGGGCGCTCAGCAACACAGAGAGCCACGCAGAAGCAGGCAGCACCCACAGAAGCAACTGAACAGGCACTTAGAAGATCTGAGGATGACAGTCGACTCAGAGCAACAAAGGAGGGTCCCACGACGTCGGAGTCCAACTCAGCGAGTTGGGCAATGCAGGACGGAGTGCTGGGGACCTGGGCTAGGCTGTGCACAAAGGAAATCTTGCAAAAGCGCACAGAAGCCCGAGCAGCTGCAGTTCACGCAGTACATAGGATTACTGTCTGGCGTGGGGAGGCAAGGACTTACCTCCACCAAATTTGGACAGACGGGCCACTGGACTCTCGAAGACACTTGGACCCAGCTCCTGTGTTCCAGGGACCACACTCGTCAGGTTGAGAGGGGACCCAGAGGACCGGTGATGCAGAAGTTTGGTGCCTGTGTTGGCAGGGGGAAGATTCCGTCGACCCACAGGAGATTTCTTCCTGGCTTCCAGTGCAGGGTGAAGGCAGACAGCCCTCAGAGCATGCACCACCAGGAAACAGTCGAGAGAGCTGGCAGGATGAGACGCTACAATGTTGGTGGTAGTCTTCTTGCTACTTTGTTGCGGTTATGCAGGAGTCCTGGAGCAGTCAGCGGTTGATCCTTGGCAGAAGTCCAAGAGGGAAGTGCAGAGGAACTCTGGTGAGCTCTTGCATTCGTTATCTGGTGAGATGCCCACAGGAGAGACCCTAAATAGCCCACAGAGGAGGTTTGGCTACCAAGAGAGGTAAGAACCTATCAGGAGGGGTCTCTGACATCACCTGCTGGCACTGGCCACTCAGAGCTGTCCATTGTGCCCCAACACCTCTGCATCCAAGATGGCAGAGGTCTGGGACACACTGGAGGAGCTCTGGGCACCTTCCCTGGGAGGTGCTTTTCAGGGGAGTGGTCACTCCCCTTTCCTTTGTCCAGTTTCGTGACAGAGCAGGGCTGGGGGGAATCCCTGAACTGGTGTAGACTGGCTTATGCAAGGAGGCCACCATCTGTGCCCTTCAAGCATTTCCAGAGGCCAGGAGAGGCTACTCCTCCCAGGCCCTTTACACCTATTTCCAAAGGGAGAGGGTGTAACACCCTCTCTCAGAGGAAATCCTTTGTTCTGTCTTCCTGGGACCAGGCTGCCCAGGCCCCAGGGTGGTAGAAACCTGTCTGAGGGGTTGGCAGCAGCAGTAGCTGCAGTGGAGACCCCGGAAAGTTAGTTTGGCAGTACCCGGGCTCTATGCTGGAGACCCGGGGATGCATGGAATTGTCACCCCAATACCAGAATGGTATTGGGGTGATAATTCCATGATCCTAGACATGTTACATGGCCATGTTCGGAGTTACCATTGTGACGCTACATATAGGTATTGACCTATATGTAGTGCATGCGTGTAATGGTGTCCCCGCACTCACAAAGTCTGGGTAATTTGCCCTGAACAATGTGGGGGCACCTTGGCTAGTGCCAGGGTGCCCACACACTAAGTAGCTTTGCACCTAACCTTCACTAAGTGAGGGTAAGACATATATGTGACATATAAGTTACTTAAGTGCAGTGTAAAATGGCTGTGAAATAACGTGGACGTTATTTCACTCAGGCTGCAGTGGCAGTCATGTGTAAGAATTGTCTGAGCTCCCTATGGGTGGCAAAAGAAATGCTGCAGCCCATAGGGATCCCCTGGAACCCCAATATCCTGGGTACCTAGGTACCATGTACAAGGGAATTATAAGGATGTTCCAGTGGGCCAATGAGAATTGGTAACATTAGTCACTAGCCTGCAGTGACAATTTTACAAGCAGAGAGAGCATTAACACTGAGGTTCTGGTTAGCAGAGCCTCAGTGATACAGTTAGGCACCACAGAGGGAACACATATAGGCCACAAACCTATGAGCACTGGGGTCCTGGCTAGCAGGATCCCAGTGACACATATCAAACATACTGACAACATAGGGTTTTCACTATGAGCACTGGGCCCTGGCTAGCAGGATCCCAGTGAGACAGTAAAAACACCCTGACATATACTCATAAACAGGCCACAAATGGGGGTAACAAGGCTAGCTTCCTACACCCACTCCACTCTAATCTACCATATTCCAAACTACCCCAATCCACTGTGCGCCACTCTTTCCTAATTGATCCCAATCCACTCTAATCTACCCCAATTTATCCCAGCTCAATTTACCCCATTCCAATCCAATCTACACCACTCCCCACTCTACTGCATCCCAATCTAACCCAATTCAATCTACATCACTCATCTATCATGCTAATCTACCCAACTCCTGCACTCCAATCCACCCACTCTATTCTACCCCACTCCATTCTACCCCACTCTAACGCCGCTCTATGCCATTCCACCACACTTCAATCTACCCAATCTACACTATTCCACTCTACCTAGTCTACCCCACCCCACTCCAAACCACTAACGTTTAGTCATGGTGTACCAAATGGCTAAAACACAACCGCATAGGTGATACCTATTGGCTTTGTGAATGCTTGTTTTCAACAGACACTCAGATATGGTCAATCTGTCATTTAAATTTGCATTGCCAAGTCAAGGAACAGTGTTTCCATCACAGGTCCACTAGTAGATGGCCACTGTACTGATGACTCATAACATAAATGTCTACATCTTGAATTTGAATCAAAGATTATCCCTGCAGCGCTCATATTTATACAAATACTACACCATTGTGGTTTACTGGTGGTTTATTGAAAAATTATAATTGTTGGCCCTATTGTAAGGAAAGTAAAATATATGTTGAGAAGCTTTTGCATGGGTGACCTATCTGCATTCTGGTCTGATTTATTTAGAGAACTAACTTTGAAAAACAGCTTATCTTGCTGTAATTAAATTATTTAATTGGAAACACAAAAGGTTTATAAGGAGAGCATTACTTAGTAGCAAAAATAGTAGTAAGAATATGGAAGTTGTTTAAAAACCATAAATGTTGAAGACAAGATCCAATTCTAACTTAGTTAGTAGGTTTAGCAACATCCTTGTTATGCCATGGTAGCAAAGACAGTAAATACAATGCTATGTGGGATGCATTCTTGGAACTGAAAGCATGAGTTTATGCAGGTAAAAAGAATTTGTTTAGATAAAAATGTTCTTGATTTCTTATCGTTTGGGTTTGGAGGAAGTACTTGGGTTTCCTGGTGCATCTAAAATCTCTTGGATTAAGAGCATTACAAATCCTTATTCAGATTGGATGTCGGAACCTATGGACTGCCCTTCTGGAAGCCTGTGGGGTATTCAAGGTAACGGTCAAGGGTACATACTGGCAGCACTTACACAAAACTCTCTTTGAGCGGTAGGCACTCTCACAGCCTTTTTTCTTAAAGATGAACATATTACAGAAGAATTCCTGGAGAAGACAGAACCTCCACAGGCCAAGTAACTTTAATTTCGATTAGGGATTCTGCCTCTTTACTCTGTTATGGCCAAGCGTGTTCCCACAGAGTCAGATGGGTTTTGTTCATTCTGTACTGAGGTAAATTAAATGATTTAACATGTACTCATTTTTTCTCCAGCATATATCGGGTACAGAAGGAAATGGATTATTCCGTTCATTGTAATTTGGGCCTAAGGGTCTTCAGAGTAGTAATCAGTATACTGCGAAGTGACGTTAGGCAACCCATTGTGTTTGTGGTTTCACGTTTTTTGTTATGCATGTGGAGGCTCAGACTAAGAAAGATTACAGTGTAGTGGGTGATTTCAGCAGTATGCGAGAAAATTGATTCCCAAAAATCTATTACTTCACCCTGCCCACACTAAAAGACATATAGTAGACCTTGTTGAGGGATTAGGGCCTTGTTCAAGGATTATTTACTACGTTATGTAACAACTTCCGTTCCCATTCTCCTGTTTCTTGGTGCCGGCCTTGATAGACTAGAGGACCTCCTTATTGGTCACTAATGGAGTAGTAAGATATTATATTGCACTCAAAATATTGTCTTTGATTTGCACATTGAATTGCAGTTGAGTGGATTTTAGTTTTTCACTCATTTCATTGTATTATCATCAAACGGATTTATGTATTTTATAATTTGATGATTTTTATGTGCTTTTACGGCTCTACAGCCTTATACTGATTTAATAAGATAAAATGCTCTGAAAATGCTTGTGTTTCAACCTATGCTACACACCTCCTTGCTTCACTTCCCTATGCCATATCCCTTTAAGTCTTGTTCTAACATTGTGTTGTGTATACAGTTCTTTATATTTCATATGCATATCTTTAGTTTTTTAGCTTCTTATACAAATATCTATCATGGAGCGTATTAGACTGAATATAAGGAAAATGAGTCACCATCCTATGAACATGAATGCATATTTTTTATGATTTATAAATGCTAAATTGAGTGCACACTGGTATAGTGTAGTGAATCTGGCCTGATATTAAGTCTAGGAGGATCAAATTGTGCCCGATTTCAGGAAATCCTTAAAATACATTTAAATAAGTGGAAATCATTTACAAAGATGATGGTAATGAGGGAAAACAAGCATGGATTAGGCCTTCATAAACTAATGTTTGACGCCTATCCTATATATCTGGGAAAGGAGGAAAGCCTTCCATTCAGGACACATAATATGTGTGTAGTAGGTTGCTCTAAGAAAATAAAATGGAATGTGGAACTCTGTCCTGGCCATCCTAACTAAACGATAGCTGTTTGCATTCTTTCAGCCTGATAGACCAACAACAGAGTGTATTGCAAAAAATGTATCCCATACTTCTAGCATAGCATAGTTAGTTATGCTTTACAATCAGTTACCACGTTGTTCACAACATGAGACAAACAGAAATCCCCCACAAAATGCCAACTAAACAATACAGAACACAATATATAGAGTATCTCATGCACAGATATCTCATATCTCCGATATCTCCTATTGGTGGCTGCCATCCCATTCCCAAGTAATCTTGTCAGCAATATGTACTGCACAGAAGCACACCATAGCATATCAGTTCGATCAGGATGTTAAAGCTGTGGAACACAGACAGAATATTACAAAATTATACAAAACATTGATCAAGTGATCGACCATCACATCACAAGTTATTGTACTAAGCACTGTGAAACACCCTTAAACCAAGCACAAAGCTGCTCAAAGGACATTTCACTTATATGCAATCAGTACACACCAATGTCTCCAACAGGACTGCCACAGACCATGTTAGAGAGAAGCGTGCCTCAGGTCAAACAAAGGTCAAACATGCCACACTGCTAGGAGCACAACTTTCACACAACAGTGAGGATATGGCATGTTATCAGTCAAACTGATGTTTAAACACTCAATGCTCTTTTGCCATTCCTCTCCAATATCAAAAGTATGTTAAATTAATAAGACATCTTTTCACACAGAAACTCCTACTCTTGCTGCGCTCCTAAGAGGGTATGCTGGGGACAGGCTACGTGCTATGCAAACACCAATAACATGACATAAATGTACTTAAACTAACATAATATAAAATAACCTATGGATTGGAGAAAGACTCCAAAATGTTATTTAGAAAGCACTTTATTTTCCTCCTATAATAATTATTGTATGTAAATCAGGAGTAAACATTCATGAGATGCATGCAACATTCCCGGTAATGAGTCAAGGTTCCTTCTCAGTAAGCCATTCAATGAATTCTACAATTTTATTTCTATTGATACATTTATTGTATATCCAGAAACTATGGAATGGACTTGAGACACCAACATGTACATGCAGTGTTGAAGTATTAAAGCAAATGTAATGGTATTGTTGATTTCAATCTCAGGTTAAAGTAGATGTCATGCCGACTAACTCAATGGTTTTAGTGTGTTTACAAACTGTAAGATTTAAACACATAGCGTTTAGCCCAGCATATGGTGATAGCCATATTTAGCTTTGGTTTGTTTTTTTCTAGTGTAGTCATACGACAACAATCATTTTTGGCACATCCTTTGGTTTGTTTTAATGTTTATTGTCAATGCTATATAAAGGAATGTTTATACAAAGTAGCACATTTTTCAAAATACTAAGAATGTTTGAATTATTTGCCCTCAATTCTTCTACCAAAGATGAATATCAGATGTCGCAATCTCTTAAGACGACAAACACTCAGTTCTGTGAAAAACTGGGAGGTCAAGAGCTGCATATCATAAACAAATTCAAGAAAATATTTTTACTTATATCAATGTTTGAAAAATACGCAATGCAATACATCTTTAATCAAAGAAGACATTGTATATCTTGAGGATCATTTTAGTCATCTATTATCCGATGTCTTAACTTACTAATTACAAGAAAACATCATATCAAGTGCTTATCAATACCTCTGTTGTTACTATGCCTTGCTTTTAGAATGTTAAACGGAAGATACAAAGTACATATCACAGAGTACACCCAAGAAGTAAACCTGTTGCTCTGGCCTAACATAGGGCCGAACTTCAGACTTCTGTCATGCTGGGACATTAACAACAGATTAAATTGGCCAAGGAAATAAAGAGCACTACCATTCCATCCATCTTCATGTGCGAAACAGTGCAAAACCACAGACTTCTGATGTAATAAACATTGTTAACTAGTGTTTTAAATCAACTGAGTTTTAATCAAACATCACATCATCTTGACAAAAATCATGTGCAGATCCCACATTTTCATTTTATGGTACTGATATTGGTGGGTAAAATAAAAAATTAACATCTTTCAAACTTGAAAGCTCAGGCTCTCCTATTGTGCTGTCAATGTGGCTTCAAGTATTGATAGTTCCTAAGAAACTATTGATTGACATTTCAAAATCCCATCCCGGGTTGCAGTAAAATGCAGAAATAGAAATGTTGTCAACAGTAGAAATAAGGGTCACTACGACTATGACCCCAATGAACAAAACTGAATGACAAAAATAAAAGTTATCCTAATGAAATTCCAGTCTTGCCCATTCTGCCACCAGACAATTCAACTTGGCTTGAGTCAAGCAAGGATCGTAAGAAAGTATTCTTGGTGGTACAGAGAGCACACACTATTGCGAAGGATTCCCCCCCCCCCCCAGTGGATGGCAATGAGAAGAAAGGGATAAGGGACACAGCCACATGTTTTGAATTCAGTATCACTGGGGGAGGTGGACTATCTTTTATATTTAATATATACCTGATGAGCTAAAGGCTTAGAGACAATGTGTTAAGTTGAAAAAAATCAACTTCAATTAAAACTACTCTATTCACCTTAAAATGGATTTCGTAGCATAGGCATAAATACATGCAACATCTAGTAATTTAATGCCACACAAATATTGTTTTCTTTCCCCATCACATGGTATTTGGAATCCTTTCAATACCACTTATACTGTTCATATGAGAAAACGTTAACAACTGAATCAAACTGTGCATTCTATAGTATTCCCCACCACAGTCCTTATGTATGGGTGAATACATCCAAACTGTCGAGGTTCAAAAGTGATGTGAAATAACTAATGCTTTATGCGCTAAACTGGTATGTTTTTCGCATCTATGTGATGATGCTATTATGTATCATTCACTAGTTATTTCTTTAATACTATATGTTTCACCTTATTTTGCTCTCTGTGCTACTGGTCAGTGCTCTGAACCAGACATCAATGCAAGAGACAGGTAACAAATATTTCCCAAATACAATTTCTCTTATTATGAGAATGCTACCAACCGTACCAAACAGGCATTACCTCCCATCCCTCCCTCGCCTTCCTTTAAACCAATGAGGCTTCCTGCCTCCCACTAGACCCTCCCTTCCCCTCTTAAACCCCCCCACCCCTACCCCTCCTGTTCTTTTTGTCTAGCCCACGCTAGACGTTCCTTTTCTCTTACCTCCACGGCAGGGCCTGGGGGACATTGTTGTGTGCACTCCTCGGGACGCGGAGCTCCGCGAGGTGTGCTTCGGCCGGGCGCATCTTTCTGAGCAGGCGGGGCTGCTCGTAAGACGCGTCCTGGGAGTCGGCTGACGGGGTCAGCTGGCTCTTGGTGGCTGGGGCGTCAAGTTCCGGTTTTCTACGCTGCGGAGCCGCGTAGAGATGCCGAGGAGCGTTTTTTGGTTTCCTGTGCGGGTAGGACGGGCGTTCTGCCCGCATTTTGACTACAATTTTTGATTTTGACCTTTGGGTGGATTGGTTGATGGTGGTGTTGTGGGAGGTCCTGGGCCCTGTATATTTGGGGGTGTTTTAGGGTTGGTGGCAGTGTGTTTTTTGATGCTATCATGCCTAAAGCGCAGGCTAAGAGACGGAGGATTGTTTCTTCTTCCTCCTCAGAGGAGGAAGGTGCTGCTGGCATTTCGAACCCTGGGGGCCCCCAGATTCCGGGTGGTGGTGCTGCGCCTCTCATGTCCAGGGAGGAGGTGCAAGAGATGATCGAAGTGGCTGTTTCCAGAGCTCTTCAAGCGGGGATGGCCAGGCCTAGTCGGTCTAAGGCTACCCATACACCTACATCTGCAGGGAAGTCCTCCTCAGAGTGAGGAAGGGGATGCTCCATCTACGTCCTCTGGGGGTAAATATGTCTCCAGGGAGGAGATGTGGGATGTGATGGCACATGAACGGGACAATTTGGGGTTTCCAGTGTTTCAACCTACAAACTCGGACTCTCACTTATTTTTCCGCAATATCAGACGCCTTCTAAATTTGCCATGCCTTTTCAGGGACCTGTGAAGGATATGGTGTTTCGAAATGGAAGGATGTGGATAAAGCTCAGGTTCCACGATTCCTTCAGAAACTTTATTTACTTGAGGGTGAGGAGGTGTTACCTCCCTCGGTCCGCCTGGATTCAATTTTGGCTACCCTGATTGGCAAAACAGCAGTCAATTCGGAGGATTGTGTGCCTACTGATGCCACGGACCGTAAGGTGGATTCAGGGCTTAAGAGGGCTTTTGCGGCTGAGAATCTGGCACTGAGGGTAGGTATATATTCTGCTTATGTGGCCCAGTCGTTGGTGCAGGACTTTGATAAGCTGGCGGTGGCTGTTCAGGAAGGGGCAAAGTGTTCAGAGCTCCTGGCTGGTATGGAGCAGCAGGCCAGGTTGTTGGCAGATGTGTCTTCAGATGTGGTCCGTACTTCAGCTCTGGCGTCTGGTGCTTTGATTGGGGTCCGTAGGTCCCTCTGGTTGCGATCCTGGAAGGCCGACCCGGGGGAGAAGTCTGCCTTGCTGCGACTGCCTTTTGAGGGTCGTAGCTTGTTTGGGGATCAATTGCTTTCCATGCTTTCCAAAGCGTTTAAGGAAAGGAAGCATGCCTTGTCTTATAAAAGGGGATCTGCTTAAGGTAAAGGGTGGCAGAAACATTCCCGTTCTTCTCCCAAGATGGATGCCAAGTCTTTTTCTTTTAGGAAACGTCGTTTTCAGCCACATTTTTCCCCTAAGAAGTCTGCTCCTTCGAACCGGGGTGGGTTCAAGAAGGGGTCCTGACAATCACTGTGGGCCTGGCATATGGCCGGTTGGGGGACGGCTGAGACACTTTCTTTCAACTTGGAAGGAGAGTGTCAACGATCATTGGGTGCTGGACATTGTGGCCAATGGTTACGTCATCGATTTTGTTGTGGTGCCTCCAGATTCGGGGGTACGTCCCACTCCTCTGCCTACAGGAGGGCCACGGAGAAAGGCATTGTTGGACGGAGTCCGGGACTTGCTGGTCAAAGGGGCCATTTCCCGCGTTCCGCTGGAAGAAAGGGGTCAGGGCACTTATTCTGTCTTATTTCTAGTTCAGAAAGTATCAGGGGGTTTCGGCCTGTGCTCAATCTGAAGGAAGTGAATGCTTGGATCAGGACGGTGCATTTCCGCATGCTGTCTATTAAGACTATCTTTCCATTGGTCAGTCAAGGGAATTTTCTGGTGTCACTGGATCTGCAGGATGCTTACCTGCATGTGCCTGTGGCAAGTACTTCGCAGAGGTTCCTGAGGTTTGCTGTGGATCAGGAGCACTATCAGTTTTACATACTGCCTTTCGGCCTCAAGTCTTCTCCTCCGACTTTAACAAAGGTGCTGGCCCCCTGGTGGCTTTGCTACATTCAGAAGGGGTGTTTATTCATCCATATCTGGATGACATCTTGATCCATGCACCCTCACGGGCTCTGTGGCAGAGGCAGGTGGCCGAAGTTCTGGTGGTCCTGCAAAACCACGGGTTTTTAATCAACCGGGGAAAATCAGATTTAGTCCCATCCCAGGATCTGGTTTTTCTAGGAGCTCGGTTTCGGACTCTTCTAGGCTTGGTGTCAGTGTCAGAAAAGAGGTTAGGTGTGCTCCAGTCCATGGTGAGGGGGGTTATGTTACGGACTGCCCCCGTGCTCTGCTATGGTTGCGTCTGCAAGGTCATTTGGCGTCTGTGATATTTCTGGTCCCTTGGGCGCGTTTCCATCTGCTGTGCTTAATGACATGGTTCCTGAGAAGGTGGACGCCAGGGTCCGGTTCTCTGATGACCAGGATTCCGGGGTCAGGATTGATTCGCAGGGAGTTGAGATGGTGGTTAGATGCCGATCATCTTCGGGTAGGGGTGTCTTTGTCTCCTCTGAGCCCGGTGGTGGTGACTACGGATGCCAGCCTCTCCGGATGGGGTGCTTGGATGGGGTCGGCACAGATTCAGGGGTTCTGGTCCCCGATGGAGGCCAATCGTCGTTGAATTGGCGCGTATTGAGGGCTGTATTGTTGGCTCTGATCCATTTCCAGGTGTCCCTGAAGGGTGCTGCGGTTCTTGTTCGGACGGACAACTTAGTGGCCAAGGCTTATGTCAATCGACAGGGGGGGACCAGGTCAAGGGCTTTGTTCTGTCTGGCCAGGAGGATTTTTGTGTGGGCTCAGGAGTGGGTTCCTTCTCTCAGGGCTACGTACATTCGGGGGGTGGTCAATGTTCGGGCAGATCTGCTGAGCAGGGTGATTCCTTCCTCTCAACTTTTCTCCCTCCGGAAGTCACTGTTTCTTCATCTGGTTCGTCTCTGGGGTCTTCCAGTGCTGGTTGTGTTTGCGTCCGCGGAAAACGCGAAGCTCGTCGCTTCTGCTCCCTGTTTCGGTGTCCTCAAGCCTGGGAGGTGGACGGGATGTTGTGTCCTTGGCCGAGGGGCCTTTTGTATGCGTTCCCGCCGTTTCAGCTAATCAGGTCTTTTCTGCTGAGGGTGCGGCTTCTGGGGGCCAGGGTTATCCTGATTGCACCCCATTGGCCGAGGGCGAATTGGTTCCCATTGCTGCAGCTGATGGCATCCGGTCGGATGTGGCCTCTTCCTCTTTGTCCGTCGCCCCTGGAGTTTCCCTGCCTCTCGATGGGGTCATTGAGGAGGTTACACTTGACGGCCTGGAAGTTGAACGCCAGGGTTTGACGGGTCTCGGGGTTCCAGTGGCTTTGAGTTCTACTTTACTGGCTTCCAGGCGGTGTTCCACTTTGCTTTCATATGGTAGGCAGTGGAAGGTTTTTTCTTCTTGGTGCTTAAGGCATGAATTGGATCCTACCTGCGCGTCTGTCTTTGATGTGATGCAGTTCTTGCCGGAAGGTGCACAATTGGGGTTGTCAGTGGCGTCTCTGCGGGTGCAGTGGGCGGCTATTGAGGCATTTAGAGGTCTGTGGTGTAATCTTCCGGATGAGGGTCGTTTGATGCCTAGATTTTTTCAGGGGCTTCTTAATTTGTTTCCTCGCCCTGTACGTTCTTTTCCTTCATGGGATCTTTCTTTGGTTTTGGATGTTTTAACGGATGCCCCTTTTGAACCTCTGGGGCACTGTGATTTACGCCATCTTTCCTTGAAGACATTCTTTTTGGTAGCCATTACTTCGGCTCGCCGTTTAGGGGAATTGGGGGCCTTGGCCTGTTCTTTTCCTTTTTGTAAAGTTTTTCAGGATCGGGTGGTTCTGGTTCCGGTACCTTCTTTTATCCCGAAAGTCAATTCTTCTTTCCATGCTCGCCAGGAGGTCATCCTTCCTTCCTTTTGTCCAAATCCCTCCTCGGTGGAGGAGGTTCGTTTGCATTTGTTGGATGTACGCAGGGCTTTGTTGGAGTACCTGCGTGTGGTGGCTCCTTTCCGTAAGGGTGATTTGCTTTTTGTAAATTTCGGTCCGGCCCGTAAAGGGGAGAAGCCTTCCACGGCTTCCTTGAGTCGGTGGGTGAGATCATTGATTCTGTTGGCTTATTCCTTGAAAGGGGTGGTTCCTCCTCAAGGAATTCAGGGTCGTTCTACCAGGGGTATGGCGGCTACGGTGGCGGAGCTTCAGGGGACTTCAGTGGTGGAAATTTGCAGGGCCGCCACTTGGGCCTCTCCTTCGACGTTTGTTCAGCACTATCGACTGTCGGACTTGGGTGGTTTGGAGTCGGTATTGGGTCACCGAGTCTTATCCTCTATGAGGTAATAGGGGTGGGGTTTTGGTGGCCTTTGTGCATGATAATAAACTTCTTGCAACTCAGTGTCCGTCTCCTGTGTGTTTCTTGCTATGTCTCATTGGTTTAAAGGAAGGCGAGGGAGGTACGGGAGGTAATGCGTCCATTTTCTTACGATAATGGCATTACTCGTAGTCCTACTCCCTCGCCTTCCTTTCCATTCCCTCCCGCCCTCCCGGTACGGACTGTCTGAGTTGCTACTTGGGCTTAGTTTTTGTACAGGAGGGGGTAGGGGTGGGGGGGTGGTTTAAGAGGGGAAGGGAGGGTCTAGTGGGAGGCAGGAAGCCTCATTGGTTTAAAGGAAGGCAAGGGAGTAGGACTAGGAGTAATGCCATTATCGTAAGAAAATGGACGCATTTTCTATGAGCAATCGCCTTGCGTATCCTGCAGCCTCCAAATCGGCCATCCTGCCACCCCAACAACTTTGCACAGAGGTATCTATTCTTTTCAGGGAAAGATATACAAAGTATTCCAGTCTTCCCCTCTATTCCTGCCACTCGCAATCTCATCAAACATCCCACGCCTTTTTTCACACTACAAATACTCTCACATGTAGGTCGTGCTTCTAATATGGTGATTCTTATTAACATTAGATTTATCTCTTAGGGTGCCACGCTGGATCCTTGTCCTCTGAAGATTAAGCTATTCAAATATTTTGGCCCTTTTTGCCTCTAACTTGACTGTTCTATGCAACTCCTCATGTACTTCTGGTGAATTGCAGAAATGACTTGAAAAAAATAAAAGCCTTCCATGGTGACCCCAACCTATTGGCTAATTATAGACCTGTTTCTCTTTATTTGTAGCAAAAAGTACAGAATTCATTATAAAACAACCCTCAATCTTTGTGGAGTCTAACAACATTTATTTTTCACAAAGTCTGGCTCCCATCCTCACCTAGCAAAGAAAATGTACTTGTTCCTGACCAAGATCTATGTGCCTTCCATAACCAATGTAGCTCCTCTGAAGGCACTGAAAGGTTGGTTTGGTGAGCGGCTGATATGTTTCATGTGGACGCTCATCAAATATCTTTTGTTTTGCAAAATTCAACTCCCTGAGTTTGTTAAACAAAAAAATACTAATGACCCAGGGAGTTTTATCCCCAGGTTGTAGGTGTAATTTTCTTTCCTTCTTTGGGGCTGCTAGCTTTTTCCTGGCAGTATGGGAAAGAAAAAAAAACATCTTGCTAAATTAATATGGCCTGATATACTTATGCCAACAGACCTTGGTCCATCATCTCTTCGGTATATAGATTCCAATGGCAAAGTCAGCTAGGACTCAGCTGGCAAAAACATGAAAGTCCATCTAGCTCTGAATAAAATGAAGAGGGTACTCTGCCATGGTTAGGGAGGAGTACCCTGACTGCCAAACTCTAAATCGCCCTACGTCATTTCAGACATTTTCCTGTATGCATACTAGTTATTGGTAATTATCATTTGTATAGAATATAATCTATAAGTATGGCAAATTGTTACACCAACTCGTTTGTTGCAAACTGCCAATGCACACTTTTAGAGTTTATGATAATTTTTCAACTTTATTTGGGAAAGAGTATGCCCTGTATGATTTTAATTCTAATTGAGAATTTAACTGTTCTCATGGATATTTGCATACTGGCCGAAGGAATGGAAAAATAATTTTTATAAGATTGTAACCAATCTGGCACAAATCTATTCACAAGAACAGCTTGAATTGATACATGTCCTTTACTCCAATACCTATCTCACACCTTGGACGTTTTTTGAGGAATTCATGCTTGCAATGAACATCCTCAGAAAGCTGTAAGCACTCATCTGACCCTATTGTATCATTTACTGTGAATACACAGCCACGCTATCCTGTTCTACTTCATTGATTGGGGATAAGAGCAGATTGTGAGATTCGTTCTGAAGATGACAGCATTGTGTGAGCGTCAGGTTCCAACAGTGCTTAATGCATTGTATGAATCTCTGACCACATTACAAGCTGGACATAACATATATGTGCTATGTATTTTTCTCATGATATTTTATACATGTATCTCCATACACCAATTTTCCCCCTCTTCCAGGCACAGATTTACTAACTAATTTTTGTGGGGTTTGCACTACGTTTGTAACACAAACCCAACACAAACAAAATGCAAAGTCTATTGCTAGGACTTACTTACTATGCAACACAAAGCAGGATTCAAACTGGATAGTTTACTAACATAACATAAAGTTGTGGTATGCGCTACTTTGCATTAATTTATGTTGAGGGGAGCTTCCACCGATGGTACCTGGGAGTTTCATGCAGCCGCCCATGGGTTTTGAAGCAAATCTGTATGTACAAACATTCATAGACCATTATTTCCACAAAAGTTCTATGCCTCGTGGAGGCAGGTGTATCAAATAAAAATGACTTCATATCTTTGTGTTTTTCTACTTTGCATGATTGCTCCATTGTATAGCACACATACAAAGCAAGGATAGTTTTTGCACTGGAAGCATCCCTTTCTAGTATACAACTATTCCTTACAGAATGCACACATCGTTGAATTTTGGTGCACATGTGGGTGTGTGTGTGTGCTGGAGCATGGCAGCCTAAAGTGTCAGTGCATAGAAAAGGGAATTTATCAGGTCTCTATCTCTGAGTCTGTGGCGACCAAGCAGTCAGTTAATAAGTGTTTTCATAAGCATTATGTTTCCATAACATAAGAACAATAGTTGTCAATGAGGTTATGAAATTCATTAACTAGAAAATGGGTTTATTTGCCGAAAATGAGCAGCCCCATGTTTTCATTTAAATATCCATTAACTAACACTCTATCCCATCCTGATTCAATGGTCAAGAGAAGAACAACTGCTTTGTATTGCAAAATATGGTTGCATCTTGATGAATGCTTTTGAATTGGTTTGCTGGTGTCATTACTGTGGCCAAAGTTTAATGTGAATCTCAAAAGTGAGCAATAGTATTTCTCTTGTATCATCAACTTTATATCAACTAACTCTTGTTTACTAAATAATTGGATTCTGTGTCATTGGCACAATGGGTGCCCGCTTCACTATAGTACACATAATAGTAATAGTAGGAGTGTGCACACCAGATTATGTGAAAGTTTGGGAAAATTACATGAATGAGCTACAGATGTTCTTGTTATGGCCATTCACTTTATTCCCATGTGTGGTAAAGTTTGCCACAAATTGCACATAATTAAGCAACATAGTGTAATGCAGTAATTTCCAGAATATTGTGTAATAAGCATACCAAGAAATTCACAACATTATGTGAATTTGCTGGAGTAATTTAAATTATGCCTGTGTCTGCATCAGGCAGTTCAGGACATCATTGTTTTATACACTATTTTTAATAGAAGTGTCAGACCTGTCAGCCTTGGGGTGGTCTTCCCACAAACGTTTTGCCTGCTTGCCTCCATCTTTTCTAGATTTGTGCTCTGTTGGCCTTAGGACTCTGAGTACTTTACCACTGCTAACCAGTGTTAAAGTGCTTGTGCTTACTCCCCTAAACATGGCTTGATTGGAATACACCTGATTAGCATATTTAATTTACATGTAAGCCCCTTTTAGAGTGGTATACTATATGCCCAGGGCCAGTAAATTAAATGCCACCAGTAGGCCAGCATAAGTACCACCCACTTAAGTAGCACCTTAAAACATGTTCCAGGCTGCCATTGCAGCCTGAAGGCTATGTCCCACTGCCATGTCGATGTGGCATTAAATACTCCTTGCCAAGCATTAAACTCCCCTTTTATTACATATAAGTCACCCCTAAGGTAAACCCGAGGTAACCCATAGGACAGGGTGCTGTGTAATTAAAAGGTGGCACATGTACATGTTAGTTTTACATGTCCTAGCAGTGAAAAACGACCAACTTTGTTTTTTCACTATTATGAGGTCTACCGCTTCTATAGGATAACATTGGGTATTCCCTATTATATTTAATAAACGGTAATTCCTAAACCAGAGGTGGTAGATATATCATGTCTGGTATCTATGAACTTGTAATGATAAACCCTCTTTCATGGTAAAGTCGAATTTATCATCACAAGTTTGAAAATTAGACTTTTAGAAAGTTGGCATTTCCCTGCCCTTAGCCCCCTATGCCTATAGCCTGCCTTTGGTCACATGACTGGGTGTAACTAACAGCCGAGACTGTGTGAATTCACCCCAGTCACACATGGTGGGATTAGCAGAGCCGGAATGGGTCATTAACTGACTTAATGGGGGGAGGGGAGCTAAGCACAGCCCCACTTGCATCTAAATAGGCTGAACTCTGTTGCTACACAATAGACTTAACAACCCTGTTTCGTCAATGCAGCCAGCTGGAAGCCAGGGCAGGGGAGGCAGGAAACTCCTGAAACTTCAAAGAGCTGTTCTAGAAACGTCTCTCAACTTCTAGGAGCATGGCACCAGGGTACAAAAATAGGGCTCTCAGACCTACTCCTCAGTACACTACTGGGCCCGTGGAAGGACTCTCAGAGGACTGCCTGTTGCTGTGAGCTGCTTTACACTCTGCCAGGCTGCTACTGTACATGGAAGGACTGCTTTGCTGCCTGGATTCTACTTGAACCTTCAGAGGCCAGCCCTGCTGTGGAGCCCTGCATTTTCACCTGTAGCCAGGACATTAGAGGTGACTTCAAGGGCTAGTTTAGCTGGATTCCTGTTCGGAGCCACAGAGACATAAAAAACTCCTACCATCATAAACCAGCACCTGGTCCCAGCCTGTGTGAGTCGTGAAGCCCCAATATGTCTCCATCCACTCCTGGAACCCTGGTTGTGGTGATAAAGGTGCCCAGGTGGCCATTTTCTAAAACTAATGAGTTGCTAGTTTGAACCTTCAGCTTTAAAAATCATAACTGTAATTGAAGTTTGATGATTTTGGTGTCAAATAATGTATTAACATGTTCACTATTTTTATAAATTGGTTTGGGATTTTCATTGTGTTATGTGTTTCACTGTGTTGCTGTGTGTGTACTGCATAAATACTTAACACACTGCCTCTAAGTTTATTCTGACTACTTTTTGTGACAAGTTATCCAGGGTTAAGCATAGGTTAAATTTGTGACTGTTTGTGGTTCACCCTGCAGGGGATTGTGCCTGTCACCCCGGTTAACAAACAACCCAATTTCTCACAAGAAGCTACAATTATTTCCTGTCACTAGTGCCTAACCAGTGGTCAATGTTCAATACTTCCCTGAGTGCCATTATTTGGGGGGAAGATGTATTTTCCTATTCACCACCTTCATGCTTGGCAGGGGGAGTTCTTTGGCCTTATGTCATGAGAACACTAGAATTAAATGGATGTCAGCTGATGATACAGACACAATTTCCTGTGTGGGGACATGATAATGCAGTGTATGGGTGGATGTATTTTCTTCCAGAAGTAGAAGTAGATGAAGAAACATATCACTGAGGGCCATACTAAAGGAATAGGTTTAGCATCTTAACTCTCTCTTTAGTTGTTTCGTCCTATAATCAGTACATAACATTTGGTTTAGAAAGAAAAGTAACTAGTATTATCTGCAGTGACAACCACTGTAGTACACATTTTAAGTTATGCATTCTCAAAACAGACATTGCACACTATTCAGGCTGGCTGATCAACGTACTTCCTGCAATGTCATATTTTGGGAAAATGTAGGTTTACTATTTAATTTGATAATGTGTGGAATATACACATTAGCTCCAAAACAAAAGATTCTACTGGTTGATGCATCAAACATTACAAGATTTACAAACCTTTTATGCAACACAATGCAGCAGGACAACTTGCTGCACTGTGTTGCATGAAAGAGAGAAATCAGAACAGCACCATACCTCATAATACATGGTGCACGTCTGCTCTCTAACAGTGCTGGCATACTTCAGGCAGCCTAGCACCAATGCAGGCACCCTTACACTTTGGTGCAAGGGCACCTTTGTTACAGACAGGGTTCTTTAATGCAGGAAGGGGTGCCTTCCTGCACCAAAACAATTCTTAGAGGCGTATTGCTCTTTCTATGTGTGCTGCAAAAGGCAAAAACACAGATTCACTGGCTTTAGTAAATCTGGGTTTGCATCAAGCTCCATGTGTGGATGCATGGAAACACTCACACCCATGGAATGCCTCCCTGATGCAAAGTAATGGGCGCTGCCTTGCATTACTTTTTTTTTGTTACTAAGCCATATGCAAAGCCATGCAAGGCCATGCATATCAGGCTTTGCATGGCTTAGGAAATACAGAAATACATTTAGTTGGTGCTGCTTTAAAAAAGTGATGTACCCCTGGCGCAAAACGTCAGTAAATCTGGTCCATAATGTACTTCATAACACTATGCAAACGCTGAAGATGTGACTGATGCCCGTGCAAAATACAGCAATAGTGAAATATTTATTTTCAAAGTGTACAAAAAAAAAATGGTAGTTTAGAAAAACATTACTGTGAATATGTAGGCCTTCATAGTATTTCAGGAAAGCGGAAACATTTTTTTAAAAACAAGATCGGGAGAGCAAAATCTCCATGATATAACTAAACCAATGGAAAAATGACTTTGTTCAAGCAATGTCATGGCTGTCAAAGATGTGCCTCTGAATGATGCGTAAACTATCTCAAGATTTATTTTGTAAAGTTCCAAACAGCTTACAATATGTGTTGACAAATTATGTTTGCTTGTGTGTCTTCTAACACAGAAGTGTGATAGTGTTAGCTGACATTTCCTGGGATTGAATGTGGATTGCAGGTGGCAAGATTTTGCTACTAATATTTAGGCAATTTTTCAAGCCTTCTACTGATTTCGTGAACCTCGACTGTGTTACTTTCCATGATATACAGAAATATTAAAAGCAAAATATTGCGCACGTTTTTCCCACGCTAAAAAGAATAATTACCTACAGACACATTGCTACACAACACAAATGCACTCTAATAGGGCTCTTTGTTGTGATCAAGTGAAGTAACTAAATTAAGGATGTGTTACTGTCTCGATCGAATCTTGTTTTTAATTACTATTTGTTTAAATGTTAAATGAATTTCAAAAATAACCATGGGGCCCATCCAGACCTCATGAACAATAACGCTGGCAATCTAAATACGGTTTCAAGTTTTCATTGTGCTAGCTCGTTGGCTCTTTTGTACTCCTGCGATACTTACCCCAGAAAAATGGGCGGAATAGTTTTTTTCCTAATACTTTGGGAGCACTGCAGTAAAAAGTATAAAAAGAATTAATTGGAAATGATGTGTATATTAGTGAGAATGGGTAGTTGTGACTAGAGCTGTTGTAATAATAGGGTCTTTGCAAACTTACAGGTAGACCTGGATATCTTTCTTAATGTTGTTTAGGAAGATCATTTTACCTTCTGCTGTGAAATGCACTCAATCCCTTCTGCAAATGCCAGCCATGTCAAAGCTGATGTTATTGTGCTATAAGAAGCCTATGCCATAATCTTGAAGAAATAATTAAATTACTTTATTAACATGCTTCCAGGATTTCTGAATCTTTGGACAAAACTGGTTGAACACTACCATGTTCGTCTTTGAAACATGCTGGAAAAAGAGATAGGTAGAGTGGGGGAAGGGATTCATTGGCTCTCCCAAGGTTTCCTTCATTGGAATTGAGAGCACTGCCCCTGTGATTGAACCCAAATTGTTTCCTCTGCTTTGCACAATCATGACATCAGGGTGCTCGCAATTCAAAATGCTTTCACCATAGGCAGTAGCGGATACCACTTTATCCTTTGTGGTCAATCCAAGTAATGCCACTATTTTTCGCATTTTTCTGGGCTCAACAGAAACAAAATGTCACACAATCCAGACACAAACCATAATGCTGGTATCCTAGTGAAACAGAGAAGGAATCTGCAGCAGATTCTGAAGTGTTCTGGAAAAGTATGTAATTTCAAGAGAGGGAAAAGGTGTTTAAGTCCTACGTAGGTGATGGGTTGCTCTTAGCGAGGTAGAACAAGAGGTTCGATAGCAATTAGCTGCCATTTGTCCTAAGTATGGTACTTGCTGCTATTAGTTTAAACTCATCAGCAGAAAAGAGGACTGTCAGTTGTAATATTTGGAGCCTTTTGTGGAGCACACTGTTTGGAATGGGATACAGGCTTGTAACCAAGTCTTACTTCTTTGTCTAGGAAGCTGGTGTACAGTAGTGGGGTGGGGCTTGCACTGCTGGTTGAATGTGAAACATTCTCTGCCGTTACACATGCTTTTCCACTCAAGTAGTATTGCACTGTAAAGATTTGTTTAACTAAATATTGAAAATTAAAATTCAAAAATAGATTGAAAGTTGTGGAAGGAGTCAATCAATTGGTAAAGTGAGTGAAAATATAGCAAAAAAGGAAAGAGAACAGAGCGGACCAAAAAGACACTTTTGAACACATAATTGAAGTGTTCTTCAAGCATATCCTGGCAAAGAAATTGCCCCTGAATGAACGTTATCCTTTGGAAGTCCACTTCTGACATTTTTTTTAAAAAATGGAGTGCTGCTAGCTCTATAGATGTTGTGATATTTAGTTTTAGAAAGTGGAGTGAAAATTCACTTGACACTTTAAAAGTCCTTTTAACATGAGTATAATGTAAAAGTACTATGTCTGATGAAGTAGAAATGGCACTTTAACCCCAAGAAACTATGTGGAATAGCGTATTTATTACCTATAAAACATTTGAAATTAGTTTTTATGTTTTGTTGTTTGCACAATTGATATATATTCACTCTGTTGTAATAGTTAGGGTTATAGAATATAGGAATTCATCAGATCTTTCACCCATTTCACGAATCTCCATAAATCTCAATAAAATTTTCCAGAGCTATTGATTTTTCTACATTGGCCGAAGAGGGAAAGTTTTGTGGTGATTTGTCAAGGGACAGCAAAGAAAAAACGGAGGGTCCCAAATCATGTTTGGGCACCAATGCGTTTTTCCACAGACTTTGTATTCAAGCGTAGCAGCTAAACGCCCAGTCGGATTTCCATAAAATTTGGCAGGATTGTATATTATGTGTGCAGATTATCTTTGTTGGTATTACAGGTAAGTAGGGTAAATAGTTTTGATGCTATAAGGTATTTAAACTTGGTGATATCTGTTGTTGCTGTAGTTTCATTAAATGTTGCAGTATGGCACTGTATTACACAAAACTACCACGATACATAGCAATGACAAGGCATTATGTGATTGGCCAATGACTGCCTTTACAAAAGTGAAAGGCAGCAATGTTGGTTTAAGGCTACTTTCCCTGTGTTCTGGGTTAGGGCCTTAAATAAAGGTCAGTATTAGGCTTGATAAATTTCCCTACTTATTACTACTTCATAAAACATTAAAAAATAAATAACTTTGTTAAATAATTACAAATATATTGTACTACATTATACTTTACAAAAATAGAATACTACTGTGTATTTTAAATGTTTAAGAATTTTAATTCTACAAAAAAGTCTACAGAGTAGAGCAGTAATAGCTACAAATTACCACCCAACTTAAAATAAAATTGTCTGGTTCTCTGTAAATTGGTGTAAAAGTATTTGGAAAAATATGAATACATTTCTCTACCTATTACCTCTTTAATAAAGTGGTAATGTGTAGGGAACAAAAATAATAGTAGTGATAGATAGGGAAAATCATTTGTATGTTTCCATATATTTAAAAAAATATACAGACTACCACTGTATTGCCTTGAATGTACTGTGGTACTTAAAAAACATAAAAAAATAAAAAACTTTTCCTGGGAGGACGGTGTCGGGCGTGACCCCTCGGTATGAGAATGGGGGCGCACACCCAGAACCTCATGGTGGTTATCGGTTCTTCGACCATGATATATCTGTGTAATGCTCAATATGTGGAGAGCATTTGTAACCAGTTGTGATGTGTTTTTTCCTTGTTCTTCAACAAAATCAATAAAGATGTTTAAAAAAACAAAACAAAAAAAACTTTGTTAAATAATTAAAAATATATTGTACTACATTATACTTTACAAAAATAGTATACTGCTGTGTATTTTACATTTTTAAGAATTTTACATTTACAAACAAGTCTACAGAGTAGAGCAGTAATATCTACAAATTACCACCCAACTTAACAACTTAAAAAAAAATGCCTGGTTCTCTGTAAATTGGTGTAAAAGTATTTGGAAAAATATGAATACATTTCTCTACCTAGTACCTCTTTAATAAAGTGGTAATGTGTAGGGAACAAAAGTAAAACCTGCTACTTACCTATATAAAAGGCCCTAACCCAGAACGCAGCGAAAGTGTGCAGAAAACTACTTGGCTGCCTTTTACATTTTGTAAACACAGCCATTAGTCAATCAGATACTGCCTTCTCATCATCATATACTGTGGTACACTGCAGTTACAGCTGTATACCGCAGCACAAAATATAACTTTTCACAACCCCCTCTTTTTCCCTCGGTACTGTGGGTTTTGCACACAGGGGTCATAATGTCTTTCCCTCACCCCTCCTGCACCCATTTTCCCCTTCCCAGAGCTCTTCACCCCCTTGAACCTCCTGTACAATTGTTCCATCTGTTTGCACTCTTGTAAGAGAACCATGTGTTCCTGGTTAATTAGCCTCATCCACCATTACCCACTGACAGTAACCATTTATGCTTATTTGTTCCACCTGCCTTGGTTATTGGCATCAACTGCTCTTACCTATTGACTCTAACGGCTTATGCTCTTTGGTTCTGTGTGGCATGGCTAATTGATTCCAACCGTCACTTACACCTGCCATCGCAATGGACACATCCCTTATTTTAACACATGGAGTCTCCCAGGTTTCCTTTGGAATTTTTCAGCCTTCCATGTGAGCCTCGTGCCTTTCTGGAACAGTCTCTCCCATCGGGTATAAATACCCTATCTGAACCTAAGTCAGGGCTTGGCCTTATTCCAGTCCTATGCAAACATCTTTCCTGCACTCACCTTCTGAGTTCCCTGGAGTTCTTCTGCGCTCTAGTCTTCCCAGCCTTCCTGTTTATCTCATGATCCTGATTCCGTTGACTTTTCCAGTATCTTCAAGTCCACAGTTATGATTCCACCTCCTCTTGGGCTTCTTGCACCACAGCTTCCAGTCTTCCTCCAGATTCCAGTTGAAGAATTAAAGACAAGGCTAAGTACTTGATCTTCAGGTTTGTGCACACTAATTCATAGATAAGTTTGAGACTAAGCGAAGACTGAGTTCTTTGAAAGTGAAAACCTGTCTTTTGAAATCGCACATTATTAGTTTCTACGTTTCTAAAAGTTTTAGTGCTCCGGACACTTTAACTCCAGGGCATTCTGAACTTTAATGGCATCAGAACTGAAGGTCTTCACGTCAGTATTTCTTGACTAGTTTTGTATCAATAACTTGGAAAGACTTTAGAGCGCATGATATATACATTCAAGTTTGAACTGAACATTGTATGTTACAACATTCTTGGGAGTGCCAGAAGCTCCAGTTTACTTTTGATTTGTACCATGCTGAGAACTGTTGGTAAACAACTCTTCTTGTTGTTTCTTGGGCACTGCACCCCCATCAACTCTAAAGGTCCATGGAGCACATTGCCTCCTATGTAGTATCCTAAGGCAGCAGAGCAGACCCAGTGACGCAAGTCTATATTTTCTTGTTTTATCCCACCCTCATGCCCTCAGGGGCAGAGAGTGAATTAAGGTTGTGGTTACTTGATTTAATTCACTGCCCCAGGTTGGATAAGAGGTCCAGCATTGTCTTCGTGGTTGAAACCAGGAGACCTTGTGACATAACTCAATATTTTAACAAACAACTTTTCCAACACTTACAATGTTTACACCTACTACTAAAAATTAGCATTATACCTTATAATATATATTTCTGCCACATTACATCTACATCTATTCACCCACTTTCACGCTAAGTCTGTTTTGAGTACCACACTCCACTCAACGCCATTCCACTCTATGCAACTCCACTTTATGCCACTCCACTATACTCAGTTACATTCTACGCCACGTCATTCTATGTCACTCCACTATATGCCACTCCACTCTGAGGTAATCCACTGGTTGCCACGCCATTCTACCCAACTCCACTCTCTGCAACTTCATTCTACACCACTCCACTCTACACTATTACCTTCTACACCACTCCATTCTACGACACTCCAGTCTATGCCACTGTACTGTATGCCCCTCCACTATATGCAATTCTGCTACATGCAACTCCACTGTATGACCCTACACTTTAAGCTATTCAACTTTATGCCACTCTATTCTGCACCACTGTAGTCTAAGCCACTCCACAGAAGGCTATTCCACTGAATGCCACTCTATTCTACACCCTACACTTGATTATCTGTCCCTACATTCTGTGACACTCCACTCTACTCTACTCAAGTACACTGTACACCACTCCAATGTACGCTTCTCCACTGTATGGCTCTCCAATGTACTCCACTCTAAACCTCTCAACTATATGCTATTCTACTGTACACTACTCCACTGTATGCCACTCCACTGTACACTCTTCCATTGTATGCCACTCCACTGCATGCCACTCCAGTTTATGCCCCTCTACTGTACACCACTACACTGAACACTACCCCACTCTGTGCTATACCACTCTTGCCACCCCATTGTACTTAATTCCACTCTACAATACTCCACTGTATGCCACTCCTCTATACTCTACTCCTCTCCACACCACTCCACTGTATGCCATTCCACTCTTCACTACTCCACTCTACGCTTTTTCCCTATATGCCATACCACTGTGTACCACTCCACTGTACACCACTCCATTCTATGATATCCCACTCAACGCCAATCCACTGTATGCAACTCCATTCTATGCCAATCCACTCTATGCTTTCACTCTACCCCCACTCCACTGTACACCACTGCATTCTACGCCACTCCACTCTATGCCACTCCACTATAAGCTATTCCACTTTACACCACGCCATTCTTCACCACTCCCCTATATGCCATTCTAGTCTTTGCCACTCCACTATACCCTACTCCCCTCCACTCTACATCACTCTACGCCACTCACACTGTACGCTACTCCACTGTACTCTATTGCACTGTATGCCACTCTGCTCTAGGACCTGTACTCTATGTTATTGCACTCTAAGCCACTCCACTGTATTCAACTCCTCTCTACACCACTCCATTCTACTCCAGTCCCGTCTACGCTGTTCAACTGTATGCCACAACACTGTACGCTACTCCACTCTACGCCAATCCACTGTATGCTGTTCCACTTTAACCCATTCTACTGTACGCCACTCCAGTCTATGCCACTCTACCGGACATCACTGCATGGCACAGTACTCTGCGCTATTCCACTCTATGCCACTCCACTCTATGTTGCTCCATTCTACACTATTCCACTGTATGCTCATCCCCTATATACCAGTTCCCTCTACACTATTACACTGTATGCCACTACACTGTATACTACTCCACTCTGCGCCAATCCACTGTATGGTATTCCACTCTACACCACTTCAGTCTAAGCCCCTCCACTGTGCACACCTCTACTGTACGCTACTCTACTGTACGCTTTGCCTCTGTATGATACTACACTGCATGCTACTCCATTCTGCACCACAACACTCTACAGCATGAAGGGTGCATAATAAGCCTGTTCCGTAATTTACAATCAGAAATTGTAATTATGATGGCAGTGCACCAGTAAAACGGTAATCAAAATTTAGTAAAAAGCCATACCAAAAGTTGGCAATCGTCAAAGTGGTTGTAGGGTAAATAAGGAAAGCAGCACCAAAAGTTGGATGTATCTATATTTCTGAAGAGAGAAAGATATGTGATCATTTGAGGAATAAACTTTTTCTTGAGAAGTCTTGTGCACCAAAAATGTATAATTTCTGGTTAAGAAGATCCAGCCTTTAAAAAAAATGGAAAGCATAACTGCCATTTTCACACGCAGCTAGTTAGGATCACATGGCTGGTATAATTTTGTGAGATACAATGCCCATTTTCAACATGACACAGAGCGTCACTAAGACCCAGTGAAGATTTCCAAAGATGGAAGCTGCATGCTCAGAAAAAGAGCTCAGCATTTTATTCTCATTGCAACCGCCAGAACAGTCAAAGTCAAGTCGGTGTATGGTTGCCAACAGTAGTAATGTGCTGAGATAAAAGTGTGGATGAATAATTTAAAGTTGGGAACAACAAATAAATAAATAAAAAAGATGAGTCCAACCCCAGTGTTACTGGATATAATAAAACTCAAATCGACTTGAAATGAAATCTGCACCTTACCTTTACCTTCAATTGAAAAAGTAGTCCAATATTGTCTTGCCATAACTCATCCTTTGCTCGGAGTTCAAAGTGATCCCCTCTGGACCCTTATCAGCAATATCTGGGTGTGATCAATCGATCTGTGCAGACAGTATTTCTATGAGGTATATCCCCAAGCAAACTCCGATACAACTTAAACAGCAAAGTGACAGAAGAGGCTCTCATGAACTCAGTAGTAAAATCCGATTTTTGGAATGGGCAACAATTATGGAAGTTTGTACGATGCCACTCTCTTTGTGAAGTGATAAGGTAATGTGATATCACGTTCTCTACTTTCAGTTTGAGGGCACTTTCACTACCCATATGACACCAGTGCACAGGTGGCCAGCTGACTAACATTGCATTTCCCTAGGCCTATCTTGTAAGTTTAAGCTCAGCAATCAGTTGGTATTCAGGAAGAAAGTTCCCTTCTGTATTGTACTTTGTCGGGTCCGTGACTTGAATGGGGACACGTCATTTGTCAGTTTCCCCAAGTCTACTGTCCTACTTTCTCCATCTCTTAGACACTTTTGTTTGCCTGATTTACATTTGTTATTCAACTACTTTTGTTACCCTGGTTTGCCTCATGCATTCTAAAATGTTTCCTTCAGTTCAAGTTGGGACTCCTCTGCGAAGCAATCCCTTATATTTACCACTTTTTCAAATATGAGTTGCTTCCTCATGCAGCTCATCAGAATCCATGTTTCATATCGGAGCATAAGGATTTCGCTCTGCAACGTCTTTTACCAAAGCCTCGTGCCCAAAGTGAGCCAAGGTCAGATTTCACTGGTTTTTGTCATGGGGTGTATCGCATTTTTGACGATCTCCATATTAAGCAAGTGGCTTAGCATAAACTCATTTCATACTATCAGGCGAATTTACGTTTCAGCATACTGTCTCTTTTCTGCTTTCATTGACTTGTGCGGCCACACCAGTTCATTATATATCACAATAGATCACATGGGAAAGAGGTGTGGGTGGTGCCGATAATTTACAAATATGAAATGTTACAACTCTCTTTTGCATTTTCAGCTACCTCGGGATTCCCTCTGCAGGCGGCGCTGTGGGGGCTCAGGGGGGACAGGTTTTGGTACTCACAGTATCAGAGTAGTCCTGGGGTCCCTCCTGAGGTGTTGGATCGCCACCAGCCGAGTCGGGGTCGCCGGGTGCAGTGTTGCAAGTCTCACGCTTCTTGCGGGGAGCTTGCAGGGTTCTTTAAAGCTGCTGGAAACAAAGTTGCAGCCTTTCTTGGAGCAGGTCCGCTGTCCTCGGGAGTTTCTTGTCTTTTCGAAGCAGGGGCAGTCCTCAGAGGATGTCGAGGTCGCTGGTCCCTTTGGAAGGCGTCGCTGGAGCAGGATCTTTGGAAGGCAGGAGACAGGCCGGTGAGTTTCTGGAGCCAAGGCAGTTGTCGTCTTCTGGTCTTCCTCTGCAGGGGTTTTCAGCTAGGCAGTCCTTCTTCTTGTAGTTGCAGGAATCTAACTTTCTAGGGTTCAGGGTAGCCCTTAAATACTAAATTTAAGGGCGTGTTTAGGTCTGGGGGGTTAGTAGCCAATGGCTACTAGCCCTGAGGGTGGGTACACCCTCTTTGTGCCTCCTCCCAAGGGGAGGGGGTCACGATCCTAACCCTATTGGGGGAATCCTCCATCTGCAAGATGGAGGATTTCTAAAAGTTAGAGTCACTTCAGCTCAGGACACCTTAGGGGCTGTCCTGACTGGCCAGTGACTCCTCCTTGTTTTTCTCATTATTTTCTCCGGCCTTGCCGCCAAAAGTGGGGCCTGGCCGGAGGGGGCGGGCAACTCCACTAGCTGGAGTGTCCTGCTGGGTTGGCACAAAGGAGGTGAGCCTTTGAGGCTCACCGCCAGGTGTGACAATTCCTGCCTGGGGGAGGTGTTAGCATCTCCACCCAGTGCAGGCTTTGTTACTGGCCTCAGAGTGACAAAGGCACTCTCCCCATGGGGCCAGCAACATGTCTCGGTTTGTGGCAGGCTGCTAAAACTAGTCAGCCTACACAGATAGTCGGTTAAGTTTCAGGGGGCACCTCTAAGGTGCCCTCTGGGGTGTATTTGACAATAAAATGTACACTGGCATCAGTGTGCATTTATTGTGCTGAGAAGTTTGATACCAAACTTCCCAGTTTTCAGTGTAGCCATTATGGTGCTGTGGAGTTCGTGTTTGACAAACTCCCAGACCATATACTCTTATGGCTACCCTGCACTTACAATGTCTAAGGTTTTGTTTAGACACTGTAGGGGTACCATGCTCATGCACTGGTACCCTCACCTATGGTATAGTGCACCCTGCCTTAGGGCTGTAAGGCCTGCTAGAGGGGTGTCTTACCTATACTGCATAGGCAGTGAGAGGCTGGCATGGCACCCTGAGGGGAGTGCCATGTCGACTTACTCGTTTTGTCCTCACTAGCACACACAAGCTGGCAAGCAGGGTGTCTGTGCTGAGTGAGAGGTCTCCAGGGTGGCATAAGACATGCTGCAGCCCTTAGAGACCTTCCTTGGCATCAGGGCCCTTGGTACTAGAAGTACCAGTTACAAGGGACTTATCTGGATGCCAGGGTCTGCCAATTGTGGATACAAAAGTACAGGTTAGGGAAAGAACACTGGTGCTGGGGCCTGGTTAGCAGGCCTCAGCACACTTTCAATTGTAAACATAGCATCAGCAAAGGCAAAAAGTCAGGGGGCAACCATGCCAAGGAGGCATTTCCTTACACAACCCCCCCCCAAACGAAAGAGGATGAGACTAACCTTTCCCAAGAGAGTCTTCATTTTCTAAGTGGAAGAACCTGGAAAGGCCATCTGCATTGGCATGGGCAGTCCCAGGTCTGTGTTCCACTATAAAGTCCATTCCCTGTAGGGAGATGGACCACCTCAACAGTTTAGGATTTTCACCTTTCATTTGCATCAGCCATTTGAGAGGTCTGTGGTCAGTTTGAACTAGGAAGTGAGTCCCAAAGAGGTATGGTCTCAGCTTCTTCAGGGACCAAACCACAGCAAAGGCCTCCCTCTCAATGGCACTCCAACGCTGCTCCCTGGGGAGTAACCTCCTGCTAATGAAAGCAACAGGCTGGTCAAGGCCATCATCATTTGTTTGGGACAAAACTGCCCCTATCCCATGTTCAGAGGCATCAGTCTGCACAATGAACTGCTTAGAATAATCTGGAGCTTTTAGAACTGGTGCTGAGCACATTGCTTGTTTCAGGGTGTCAAAGGCCTGTTGGCATTCCACAGTCCAGTTCACTTTCTTGGGCATTTTCTTGGAGGTGAGTTCAGTGAGGGCTGTCACAATGGATCCATATCCCTTCACAAACCTCCTGTAATACCCAGTCAAGCCAAGGAATGCCCTGACTTGAGTCTGGGTTTTTGGAGCTACCCAGTCCAGAATAGTCTGGATCTTGGGTTGGAGTGGCTGAACTTGGCCTCCACCTACAAGGTGGCCCAAGTAAACCACAGTTCCCTGCCCTATCTGGCATTTGGATGCCTTGATAGAGAGGCCTGCAGATTGCAGAGCCTTCAAAACCTTCTTCAGGTGGACCAGGTGATCCTGCCAGGTGGAGCTAAAGACAGCAATATCATCAAGATAAGCTGTGCTAAAGGACTCCAAGCCAGCAAGGACTTGATTCACCAACCTTTGGAAGGTGGCAGGGGCATTCTTTAAACCAAAGGGCATAACAGTAAACTGATAATGCCCATCAGGTGTGGAGAATGCTGTCTTTTCTTTTGCTCCAGGTGCCATTTTTATTTGCCAGTACCCTGCTGTCAAGTCAAAGGTACTTAGAAATTTGGCAGCACCTAATTTATCAATGAGCTCATCAGCTCTTGGAATTGGATGGGCATCTGTCTTGGTGACAGAATTGAGCCCTCTGTAGTCCACACAAAACCTCATCTCTTTCTTTCCATCTTTGGTGTGAGGTTTGGGGACTAAGACCACTGGGCTAGCCCAGGGGCTGTCAGAGCGCTCAATTACTTCCAATTCCAGCATCTTGTGGACTTCCACCTTGATGCTTTCTTTAACATGGTCAGATTGTCTAAAGATTTTGTTCTTGACAGGCATGCTGTCTCCTGTGTCCACATCATGGGTACACAGGTGTGTCTGACCAGGGGTTAAGGAGAAGAGTTCAGGAAACTGTTGTAGGACTCTCCTACAATCAGCTTGCTGTTGGCCAGAGAGGGTGTCTGAGTAGATCACTCCATCTACTGTGCCATCTTTTGGGTCTGATGACAGAAGATCAGGGAGAGGTTCACTCTCTGCCTCCTGATCCTCATCTGTTACCATCAACAGATTCACATCAGCCCTGTCATGGAAGAGCTTAAGGCGGTTCACATGGATCACCCTCTTGGGGCTCCTGCTTGTGCCCAGGTCCACCAGGTAGGTGACCTGACTCTTCCTTTCTAGTACTGGGTAAGGGCCACTCCATTTGTCCTGGAGTGCCCTGGGAGCCACAGGCTCCAGAACCCAGACTTTCTGCCCTGGTTGGAACTCAACCAGTGCAGCCTTTTGGTCATACCAAAACTTCTGGAGCTGTTGGCTGGCCTCAAGGTGTTTGGTTGCCTTTTCCATGTACTCTGCCATTCTAGAGCGAAGGCCAAGTACATAGTCCACTATGTCCTGTTTAGGCTCATGGAGAGGTCTCTCCCAGCCTTCTTTAACAAGGGCAAGTGGTCCCCTTACAGGATGACCAAACAGAAGTTCAAAGGGTGAGAATCCTACTCCCTTCTGTGGCACCTCTCTGTAAGCGAAAAGCAGACATGGCAAGAGGACATCCCATCTCCTTTTGAGTTTTTCTGGGAGCCCCATGATCATGCCTTTTAATGTCTTGTTGAATCTCTCAACCAAGCCATTAGTTTGTGGATGGTATGGTGTAGTGAATTTATAAGTCACTCCACACTCATTCCACATGTGCTTTAGGTATGCTGACATGAAGTTGGTACCTCTGTCAGACACCACCTCCTTAGGGAAACCCACTCTGGTAAAGATACCAATGAGGGCCTTGGCTACTGCAGGGGCAGTAGTCGACCTAAGGGGAATAGCTTCAGGATACCTGGTAGCATGATCCACTACTACCAGGATATACATATTTCCTGAGGCTGTGGGAGGTTCTAGTGGACCAACTATGTCCACACCCACTCTTTCAAAGGGAACCCCCACCACTGGAAGTGGAATGAGGGGGGCCTTTGGATGCCCACCTGTCTTACCACTGGCTTGACAGGTGGGGCAGGAGAGGCAAAACTCCTTAACCATGTTGGACATATTGGGCCAGTAGAAGTGGTTGACTAACCTCTCCCACGTCTTGGTTTGTCCCAAATGTCCAGCAAGGGGAATGTCATGGGCCAATGTTAGGATGAACTTCCTGAACAGCTGAGGCACTACCACTCTCCTAGTGGCACCAGGTTTGGGGTCTCTGGCCTCAGTGTACAGGAGTCCATCTTCCCAATAGACCCTATGTGTTCCATTTTTCTTGCCTTTGGACTCTTCAGCAGCTTGCTGCCTAAGGCCTTCAAGAGAGGGACAGGTTTCTTGTCCCTTACACAGCTCCTCCCTTGAGGGTCCCCCTGGGCCTAAGAGCTCAACCTGATAAGGTTCAAGCTCCAAAGGCTCAGTTCCCTCAGAGGGCAGAACTTCTTCCTGAGAAGAGAGGTTCCCTTTCTTTTGCTGTGTTGTAGTTGGTTTCCCAACTGACTTTCCTGTTCTCTTGGTAGGCTGGGCCATTCTTCCAGACTCCAGCTCTACTTGTTCACCCTGTGCCTTGCATTGTGCTCTTGTTTTCACACACACCAGTTCAGGGATACCCAGCATTGCTGCATGGGTTTTTAGCTCTACCTCAGCCCATGCTGAGGACTCCAGGTCATTTCCAAGCAGACAGTACACTGGGATATTTGAGGAGACCACCACCTGTTTCAGGCCATTGACCCCTCCCCATTCTAAAGTAACCATTGCCATGGGATGTACTTTTCTCTGATTGTCAGCGTTGGTGACTGTGTAAGTTTTTCCAGTCAGGTATTGGCCAGGGGAAACCAGTTTCTCTGTCACCATGGTGACACTGGCACCTGTATCCCTCAGGCCCTCTATTCTAGTCCCATTAATTAAGAGTTGCTGTCTGTATTTTTGCATGTTAGGCGGCCAGACAGCTAGTGTGGCTAAATCCACCCCACCCTCAGAAACTAGAGTAGCTTCAGTGTGGACCCTGATTTGCTCTGGGCACACTGTTGATCCCACTTGGAGACTAGCCATACCAGTGTTACCTGGATGGGAGTTTGGAGTGGAACCTTTCTTGGGACAGGCCTTGTCTCCAGTTTGGTGTCCATGCTGTTTACAGCTATGACACCAGGCCTTTTTGGGATCAAAGTTTTTACCCTTGTACCCATTGTTTTGTGAAGAGGTTCTGGGCCCACCCTCCTGTGCAGGTTTTTGGGGGCCTGTAGAAGACTCTTTACTATTTTTAGTTTTGGTTGTCTCATCACCCTTCCCCTGGGGAGTCTTTGTGACCCCTTTCTTTTGGTCACCCCCTGTTGAAGTCTTGGACACCCTTGTCTTGACCCAATGGTCCGCCTTCTTTCCCAATTCTTGGGGAGAAATTGGTCCTAGGTCTACCAGATGCTGATGCAGTTTATCATTGAAACAATTACTCAATAGGTGTTCTTTCACAAATAAATTGTACAGCCCATCATAATTACTTACACCACTGCCTTGAATCCAACCATCTAGTGTTTTCACTGAGTAGTCAACAAAGTCAACCCAGGTCTGGCTCGAGGATTTTTGAGCCCCCCTGAACCTAATCCTGTACTCCTCAGTGGAGAATCCAAAGCCCTCAATCAGGGTACCCTTCATGAGGTCATAAGATTCTGCATCTTTTCCAGAGAGTGTGAGGAGTCTATCCCTACACTTTCCAGTGAACATTTCCCAAAGGAGAGCACCCCAGTGAGATCTGTTCACTTTTCTGGTTACACAAGCCCTCTCAAAAGCTGTGAACCACTTGGTGATGTCATCACCATCTTCATATTTTGTCACAATCCCTTTGGGGATTTTTAACATGTCAGGGGAATCTCTGACCCTATTTATATTGCTGCCACCATTGATGGGTCCTAGGCCCATCTCTTGTCTTTCCCTTTCTATGGCTAGGAGCTGTCTCTCTAAAGCCAATCTTTTGGCCATCCTGGCTAACAGGAGGTCATCTTCACTGAGAGCATCCTCTGTGATTTCAGAAATGTGGGACCCTCCTGTGAGGGACTCACTATTTCTGACTAACACAGTTGGAGACAGGACTTGAGGGGTCCTGTTCTCCCTATTTAGGACTGGAGGAGGGACATTGGCCTCCAAGTCACTAATTTCTTCCTCTGTGATGTCATCATCAGAGGGGTTGGCTTTTTCAAACTCTGCCAACAGCTCCTGGAGCTGAATTTTGGTAGGTCTGGAGCCAATGGTTATTTTCTTTATATTACAGAGAGACCTTAGCTCCCTCATCTTAAGATGGAGGTAAGGTGTGGTGTCGAGTTCCACCACCTGCATCTCTGTATCAGACATTATTCTGCTAAGAGTTGGAATACTTTTTAAAGAATCTAAAACTGTTTCTAGAATCTAATTTCAAACTTTTAACAAACTTTTAACTCTAAAAGACAATGCTAAACAGGGACTTAACACACAAGGCCCTAGCAGGACTTTTAAGAATTTAGAAAAATTTCAAATTGCAAACATGAATTTCTAATGACAATTTTGGAATTTGTCGTGTGATCAGGTATTGGCTGAGTAGTCCAGCAAATGCAAAGTCTTGTACCCCACCGCTGATCCACCAATGTAGGAAGTTGGCTCTGTATGTGCTATTTCAAAGTAAGGAATAGCATGCACAGAGTCCAAGGGTTCCCCTTAGAGGTAAGATAGTGGCAAAAAGAGATAATACTAATGCTCTATTTTGTGGTAGTGTGGTCGAGCAGTAGGCTTATCCAAGGAGTAGTGTTAAGCATTTGTTGTACATACACATAGACAATAAATGAGGTACACACACTCAGAGACAAATCCAGCCAATAGGTTTTTGTATAGAAAAATATCTTTTCTTAGTTTATTTTAAGAACCACAGGTTCAAATTTTACATGTAATATCTCATTCGAAAGGTATTGCAGGTAAGTACTTTAGGAACTTCAAATCATCAAAATTGCATGTATACTTTTCAAGTTATTCACAAATAGCTGTTTTAAAAGTGGACACAGTGCAATTTTCACAGTTCCTAGGGGAGGTAAGTATTTGTTAGGTTAACCAGGTAAGTAAGACACTTACAGGGCTTAGTTCTTGGTCCAAGGTAGCCCACCGTTGGGGGTTCAGAGCAACCCCAAAGTCACCACACCAGCAGCTCAGGGCCGGTCAGGTGCAGAGTTCAAAGTGGTGCCCAAAACGCATAGGCTAGAATGGAGAGAAGGGGGTGCCCCGGTTCCGGTCTGCTTGCAGGTAAGTACCCGCGTCTTCGGAGGGCAGACCAGGGGGGTTTTGTAGGGCACCGGGGGGGACACAAGTCCACACAGAAATTTCACCCTCAGCGGCGCGGGGGCGGCCGGGTGCAGTGTAGAAACCAGCGTCGGGTTCGCAATGTTAGTCTATGAGAGATCTCGGGATCTCTTCAGCGCTGCAGGCAGGCAAAGGGGGGATTCCTCGGGGAAACCTCCACTTGGGCAAGGGAGAGGGACTCCTGGGGGTCACTTCTCCAGTGAAAGTCCGGTCCTTCAGGTCCTGGGGGCTGCGGGTGCAGGGTCTCTCCCAGGCGTCGGGACTTTAGGTTCAAAGAGTCGCGGTCAGGGGAAGCCTCGGGATTCCCTCTGCAGGCGGCGCTGTGGGGGCTCAGGGGGGACAGGTTTTGGTACTCACAGTATCAGAGTAGTCCTGGGGTCCCTCCTGAGGTGTTGGATCGCCACCAGCCGAGTCGGGGTCGCCGGGTGCAGTGTTGCAAGTCTCACGCTTCTTGCGGGGAGCTTGCAGGGTTCTTTAAAGCTGCTGGAAACAAAGTTGCAGCCTTTCTTGGAGCAGGTCCGCTGTCCTCGGGAGTTTCTTGTCTTTTCGAAGCAGGGGCAGTCCTCAGAGGATGTCGAGGTCGCTGGTCCCTTTGGAAGGCGTCGCTGGAGCAGGATCTTTGGAAGGCAGGAGACAGGCCGGTGAGTTTCTGGAGCCAAGGCAGTTGTCGTCTTCTGGTCTTCCTCTGCAGGGGTTTTCAGCTAGGCAGTCCTTCTTCTTGTAGTTGCAGGAATCTAACTTTCTAGGGTTCAGGGTAGCCCTTAAATACTAAATTTAAGGGCGTGTTTAGGTCTGGGGGGTTAGTAGCCAATGGCTACTAGCCCTGAGGGTGGGTACACCCTCTTTGTGCCTCCTCCCAAGGGGAGGGGGTCACGATCCTAACCCTATTGGGGGAATCCTCCATCTGCAAGATGGAGGATTTCTAAAAGTTAGAGTCACTTCAGCTCAGGACACCTTAGGGGCTGTCCTGACTGGCCAGTGACTCCTCCTTGTTTTTCTCATTATTTTCTCCGGCCTTGCCGCCAAAAGTGGGGCCTGGCCGGAGGGGGCGGGCAACTCCACTAGCTGGAGTGTCCTGCTGGGTTGGCACAAAGGAGGTGAGCCTTTGAGGCTCACCGCCAGGTGTGACAATTCCTGCCTGGGGGAGGTGTTAGCATCTCCACCCAGTGCAGGCTTTGTTACTGGCCTCAGAGTGACAAAGGCACTCTCCCCATGGGGCCAGCAACATGTCTCGGTTTGTGGCAGGCTGCTAAAACTAGTCAGCCTACACAGATAGTCGGTTAAGTTTCAGGGGGCACCTCTAAGGTGCCCTCTGGGGTGTATTTGACAATAAAATGTACACTGGCATCAGTGTGCATTTATTGTGCTGAGAAGTTTGATACCAAACTTCCCAGTTTTCAGTGTAGCCATTATGGTGCTGTGGAGTTCGTGTTTGACAAACTCCCAGACCATATACTCTTATGGCTACCCTGCACTTACAATGTCTAAGGTTTTGTTTAGACACTGTAGGGGTACCATGCTCATGCACTGGTACCCTCACCTATGGTATAGTGCACCCTGCCTTAGGGCTGTAAGGCCTGCTAGAGGGGTGTCTTACCTATACTGCATAGGCAGTGAGAGGCTGGCATGGCACCCTGAGGGGAGTGCCATGTCGACTTACTCGTTTTGTCCTCACTAGCACACACAAGCTGGCAAGCAGGGTGTCTGTGCTGAGTGAGAGGTCTCCAGGGTGGCATAAGACATGCTGCAGCCCTTAGAGACCTTCCTTGGCATCAGGGCCCTTGGTACTAGAAGTACCAGTTACAAGGGACTTATCTGGATGCCAGGGTCTGCCAATTGTGGATACAAAAGTACAGGTTAGGGAAAGAACACTGGTGCTGGGGCCTGGTTAGCAGGCCTCAGCACACTTTCAATTGTAAACATAGCATCAGCAAAGGCAAAAAGTCAGGGGGCAACCATGCCAAGGAGGCATTTCCTTACAGGTACCACTAGTTTTGTTTTCTCCAAATTATTATGTTGCATGACCCTATACAATAAACCATTCTGAGTAAGGAAATATGGACCCACCTGTCCGGTTTTCTCAGTGACTGCAGAGGCCCAAGCATGTTGTAATGCGGGATCATCTCTCTGACTAAACCGGAAAGGTGGTAGTGTTGCTAAGACAGGTTTATCTGTCGGTGTCAAAGGGACAGAATCAGAGTTATTAGTTATATGGTACAATCTCTTTTGTTCTCTTTTTTTCAGTTCTACTTAGTTTTATTTTCTCCTTACCCGAATTAATGAGAGTCTGGGCAAATGGTGCTTCTGGTAACCAAGGATCTGTTCTCTGGTTTGGGCGTATGTTGTCTTAAAATGCAGAAAAATCAACGTAATCTGTTCCTTTGATGATCTCTTCTACTAGATGTAGTTTTATACCTACTAAGAGGGATTCTTCTCTTCCCCTCCGTTCTATTTGAATTCCAGCTAATGGATAGAGCCTCATGTCTCCATGGATACAGCAAATGGAGACAAATTCATCTGCTCTTGTTTGTTCCTTTGATACTAAGTCTGCCGTAACCACTCATTGGCTGCACCCAGAGTCCACCAATACTCTTGTTTACTAGCATGTCTTTCATATACTGGGATAACCCTCGGGCTGTACAAAGTACCCTTCTGCTGGTAACACCTATTTCCATTGGTTCCGGTTTGGATAATTTGTGGGGACAATTGCAAGCGATATGTCCCCATTCCGCACAGCTATAACATTGAGGTGTTTGATTAGGTTCTTTGTCTGGTATTCGAGCAATAGGGAGATCCTCAGTATTTCTCATTATTTGCGGTTTGGAAGAGGGGATAGCTGTTCTTCCTCCCATGACCTGTCCTTTTTGGGGACTTATTCTAAGGTCCGGAGCTCTGTGCAATGCACATGCTAAATCTATTGCTGAGGTCGTAGTTATATTGGGGTGTTGTTTAATCCAGTTGCGAGTTTGTAGGGGTAGGGCTTCTAAAAACTGCTCTAATAGTATTACTTGTATAACTTCCTCTCTACTTGTACCTATTGGACTCAACCATTTTAACCCTAGATCCTGGACCCTGTAATAATGAGCTTAGGGGTTCTCCATTGGAATCCGCTTTGTCTTCCGGAATTTTACATGGTAATTCTCTGAATTATAACCCACCCTTTCTAAAATGGCCTTCTTTATCTCTATATATGGTGTTGTACCTCCGGGATTGACAGCCTGGTAGGCAGCTTGTAATTTTCCTGTCAGTAGGGGTGCTACGTATTGATCCCATCTGGCTTGGGGGGCCAGCTTGCGGGCAACGCAACCCTTTCAAAATTTGTGAAAAAAGTATTGGGTCTTCCCCTTCGTGGAACTTTTGTAGTACGGAACTGGGTACGTTAGGATGAACTCTGGTGGTAGCAATAGTGTCAGTTAATTTTTGAAGAGCTGTTTTGTGTACCAACTGATTATTGGCAATTATTGTAGCTTGACTTTTTAATACGTTCTGCAAAGTATCTCAGTCGTTCTGGGCCTCTCGTACCTGTTCCTCCCATATCATCTGTAAGTGTCTTTTTCCTTCTGCAAGTTGATTGATCATATCTTGTAGGGAGAGCTTTGTCTCCATATTCCTGATTAATTTGTAGGGAATAAAATCTTACTTCTGACACCAATATGTTGTGGGTATGTTGGGAATTATGCTTACTTGGATATAACTAATAAAGAAACTGACAGACGACTCCTTATTTAGGAATGAGAATGTAATTTATTTTAATTTTATTTTTATATACTGTATATCCGTGATCTTTCTCTTTTCTTTTTACTTCTTCCCTCTCTCTCTCTCTCTTTCTCTTTCTCGTAGTCTTCTTTCCGTGACTTTTAGTAGGGGCCTGTTATTTCTTTTTCTTCCTAGGTATGTCTCCGTTTCCGGATTTGTAGTTTCACCACAAGGATGGACAAGAGCAAAAAAAGAAAAAATAAGAAGGGATAGGTAAGTATTTTAACTATTGATGTTGACCAATAACACCTGGTGGAAGGGGGGAGGAAAAAGGAAGAAGCAGGGATCAGTAGTGGGACCGTGCCTAAAAGTGCAATTTGGGTGACAAGGTGCTCTAGTGTATAGCGTGTCATTTTGGGAAGAGAGAGAAAACTGAATAAATAAAGAAAAAAACTAATTGTGTTTACTTTCTCCTTTATATTATTTTATATCGGTTTTCTGGCAAATCTTTTAGGCCGTTTGTAAATTCCTTTTGTTTCCCTCCTCTCTCATGCTTCTTTCTGCCCCCCCTTCCCCTTTCTGCTTTCAAAAAGAGGTACTTGGGTTTAGCATATACGTCCGTACCTGCATTAGCCATGTCCCTCCTGGGACGTGGCGGGTAGTTTCGGTGTCCTTGGGCGTCTGCCCGTCTTCGGCTTGGGACTTCGGTTCCCAAGCACTTCCTGCCGCAATGAGACCTTCGCCTCTCTCCTTTGCCCTCTCGACGTCCTCCTCGGATTTCCCCGTCTCCGCATCTTCTTCTGCCATCCTCCGTCAGCCTCCGTCTCTCCTTGTAGCCTTCTACTCAACTCCCGTCGAGCCGCAGCAACCATCTTCTTCCCAGTTAGCTTGCGTGTTCAGACGTGGGTCACTTTTTGGAATGCCCCCGGGGTACTCTTCTATCGGCCCCACGCAAGCAGTGCGATCCGATGTAATGGCAACCCTGTTACACAGACCCTGTGACTTAACGTCCGACTATAACTATCACTTAACCTAGCCATCACATACAAGCCTGCTAGCTTTGTCTAGAGCGCTGTCCACCTTAAAACTACCAACTATGTTTCAGCCAAGGTGAAAGCGCCGTAAACAGCTGGTCTGTCTTGATGACCCAAGCATTAGGAGGTAAAATTCTCTCTCTGAAATCTTCTTTTGATTTGCCTTTATTGTGTTTAACTCCTTCTTGTCTGACCTTCGATAATTATCTGCATTCATTACCTTGGCAAAGTAACAAAGAAGTTGAACTCACACCTAATGGACAGGTAAGGTCGCGTGTATATATTGAACCTTTTCATCCATCTTTTACATCACACAACATTATCCATGTCTACGCTGACACCAGATTCAATTGACAGCAAGTTGTTATGTCCATTGATGAAAGTGTATTTTGAAAATATTTTTTCTCTACTAAGGCTATCTCCCAGTGTTCTATGTCATATCATATAGATATATGAATCTCGATTTTATTCTACAATTCTTTTGTACTCTTAGGGGCATATTTATACTCCGTTTGCGCCGAATTTGCGTCGTTTTTTTCGACGCAAATTCGACGCAAAACTAACTCCATTTTTATACTTTGGTGTTAGACGCGTCTAGCGCCAAAGTTCATGGAGTTTGCGTCATTTTTTGGCGTGAACACCTTCGTTGCGTTAATGATATGCAAGGTAGGCGTTCCCGTCTTAAAAAATGACTCCGATGCATATGCGTCGGATTTATACTCCCGGGCAAAAATGACGCCCGGGAGTGGGCGGGTCTAAAAAACCCGCATTAGCGCCGGATTTTAGCGCCTGGGTCAGGGCAGGCGTTAAGGGACCTGTGGGCTCAGAATGAGCCCAGAGGTGCCCTCCCCTGCCCCCAGGGACACCCCCTGCCACCCTTACCCACCCCAGGAGGACACCCAAGGATGGGGGGACCCACCCCAGGGACATTAAGGTAAGTCCAGGTAAGTATTTTTTTTTTTTTTTTTTTGTGGCATAGGGGGGCCTGATTTGTGCCCCCCTACATGCCACTATGCCCAATGACCATGCCCAGGGGACAGAAGTCCCCTGGGCATGGCCATTGGGCAAGGGGGCATGACTCCTGTCTTTGCTAAGACAGGAGTCATTTCAATGGGGGATGGGCGTCGTAAAAAAATGGCGCAATTCGGGTTGTGGCGATTTTTTTGCCTCAGCCTGACTTGCACCATTTGTGGACGCCCATACGCCATTTTCCCCCTACGCCGGCGCTGCCTGGTGTACTTCGTTTTTTTTAACGCACACCAGACAGCGCCGGCGGCTAACGCCGGCTAACGTCATTCAATAAATACCGCGCCCGCCTGGAGCTTCAGAATGGCGTTAGCCGGAGCAAATTTTTTTGACGCAAAACTGCGTTGGCGCAGTTTTGCGTCAAAAAGTATAAATATGGGCCTTAAGCCCATATTTATACTTTTTTAATTCGGCGCAAACGGAGTATAAATATGCCCCTAAATGTTTACTCTGTGGCCCTATTTTTTTTCTTGTACAAAGTGGCTGCACCTTGAATCTTATGAACTGTGAATTATAAAATATACAGATACATAGGTTTCTCTACTCACTTTGAATTTCTTAAACAGATAACTGACACATCTCTAGTTCTTCACACTCTATAAAACCGCATAAATAGGAAATACACTACAAAGCACAAGATGTTTAGAGGTCTGCTCTGAAATTGCCAATAAGTGGAAATAAACACCTGTATGACATTGGTATGGCATGCACTCAACTGACAACTGTAGTAAATGTACTAGAAATTAGCATATATCTGCTCACTTTATGGAAATGTCAACTGTGCCTGTAGACTGTTTCAATCTTTTCGGCAAAATAGAAAAAATGATTTAAACAACTTACAAGACATTGCACTTACTCAGGACTCTTGCTGTGAACAGTGGAATCATAATGCATCACAGGTCACCTGTCATAGGTCATTTAATCATTGGCTGTGTAATGGGGTTGGTACCTAATACTAACAGCGATCCTGGTTAACAGCCATTCCCTCTGAAAACTGGAATCGTCTATATTTAGGGCAAATTGTTTTATACCATGTTGATCTGGTGTCCCTTCTGTCAGGGTTACATGGTAAAAAAATAGTTAAAGGGGAAACCCACTCTTCTGCAGTAAGTCGGGTTGTCATGCATATTTCCCCAATATAAAAAGTCTGCAAGGCCAAGAATGTTGCTGTCACGACTTTGCAGATACAGTAACACTGAAAATTACAGGCCCTAGGTGAAAAGGTGCCGAAAAAAAGATGCTGCTGGCATCTTGACATTTTTATGCCATGAACAAACCGGGCTATATTATATTTCGGATATGATCAAATGGGCTCATGTCTCTTTGGTTATCAGACATATATCTTAGTTGAAGGAAAAAGTAAGGGATGTGACAATACATCCAGATGAATGTTATGTTGTATCTGGGTGAGTCCACCATGCACTGAAATGGAAGAGGTATTCTGGGAGTGGAACGACTCACCCAGGGTCCCCATGGGCTAAGCCATGACGTAGGGGTGACAAAGAATAAAGCTGCCCGAGGCGCTGGCTTCATGGTCAATATTACTATCTACCCCAGAGTCTACATATGTTATTAGCCCTGCTGCACAGCAGTTTGTTACAGATCGCACCGAGTATGCAACAGCTGGTGACGAGAAGGCCCAAATCTGCTTCCTCACCTCGTCTTCCTTTATCCGGCTTCTTCTCGCTTCAACTCCTGCAGGCCAAGCCGAGCCGAGCTGCCCTGCTAGGCTGGTGTGTGGCCCCCACCCCGCCTGCCCAGACCATTCTCTCCAACATACTGCTGCTGTGAGTTGGCCTGCCGATTGCTGTGAGTCATCCAACACATCCTCTAGCATTACCACGTGCAATGCATAGTGCGTTCCTGCTGCCCTCTAGCAGTGTTTCCATGGTGCAGTGCTTGTGACTGCAAGCCTTGTGAGCCAGATCGTCAGCAATGCTCTGCTTGCCCCACAAGCCTGCCTGAAAGATTTGTGTCTTCGTTTTGGCCTGGGAGGCACCCCGTGCTATACAGCCACCCCACAATATGTTGCTTCATCTTTTGCATTGGTGAGGCCATGGTGTCGTTACTCCAGCTGGTAAACACTACTTGATGCTCAGTGGAGGCTACGGATGATGAACACTGGTTAATGCTCAGTGGCAATCATCTGCTGTGCTACCCGATTCATACCTATATGGGACTTCTTTTTTTGACTGTCCAACATTCCACCCTGTGTCCTTTCGCTTGGTGCATCTTCACTTCTTTTCTGATTTGACTGTTGTTGGGGGATGTGTGCCATTCTTTACCAAACAAGCTGCATAAGTGCATCACAGAGAACAAAAGTAGCTACCCTGTGACAAAATGCCAGAGTCAAGCCTCCTGTAGTTTCTGCGATAGCATCCATTCGTAGTGGATGGGCCCCCATCTGCTTAAGCCGTGAAATGGAAAGACTGGGTTGAGCGTCTCAAGACATACTTTGGAGCAGTAGTGCTCAACAATAACAGATGACATTCTATGCTCCTGCACTTTGGAGGTGCAGCTATCCGTAAGCTGAGGAAGACCATCACAGAAACCGGACCACTGTTCACGCTTTCTATGCTCACCTGAAGGATCTGGCTAGCATCTGCACGTTGACAAATGAAAACAATTCGAGCTCAATTCATCCAGGGATGTCTATCAGTCAAATTGAGGGAAAACATTCTTTAGGTCCCAGGGATGCCCATGGCGGACATGCTGATGATGGGTAGGTCTAAAGAGCTGTCCAAGGTGCAAGCAGTGCACATCGAAGTGTCATTACAATGCCAAATAAAGACAGAACCTTTCAACACGGTCACTGCCGGAACGCCTGAAAAGAAAAAGATGTGCCCCAGGCCTAGTCCACCCAAGACGTGCTATGGATGTGTAGGATCTTACCGACACCGTGGACCATGTCCTGCACAAGGAAAAAGGTGCTTGGTGTGCATGCCATGCAATCTGGTGGACATCTCAGAAAATGCATTCTGAAATATAACGTATTCCTTGCTGGTCATCAAGTGCAGGCGCTGATCGATACAGGAGCATCAATTAACATCCAGGCACAGTCAATACTGAAGACACTCTTGTTGCAACCTTCTGTGCTCCCCACCTTCACGCAGGTGTTCGCATATGGGTCTACGACTCCACTCCTATTAGCCAGAGTATTTATGATAGAGATCACTCATGAATGTCACACTACATGCGCCAAGGTGTATGTCACCAAATGAGGTCAGGGATGTTGCTGAGCTACCAAACAGCAGAGCGTCTCCAACTTGTCACCATCGCTTTCAGCATACATCAGGAAAGTGTGGATGCTCTGGTGAAGGAGTTTACATCTCTATTTGAAGGTAATGGGTGCCTCAAAGTCCGTCTAATTCACCTCCAAGTCAACACCTTGATCCAGCTAGTTGCGCTGAAACATCGCAGAGTGGCTATCCACCTGAGGCCAAAGGTAGAAGAGGAACTAAGGAAATTGGACTAGAACAATATCATCAAGAAGGTCGACGGTCCATCTCCATGGGTGTCCCCAATTGTGGTGGCATGCAAATCCAAACAACCCGGGGAAGTTCGGATATGCATCAACAAGCACCTACCAAATCTGACCATAGGCACGAATGTCACTTGACGCCCACTGTGGATGAAATAGTGGCAGAAGTAAGTGGCTCCAAGTGGTTCTCTAAGATGGACCTATGAGCTGGCTATTACTAGCTGATGCTAGACCTGGAGTCCCAAGCTAGCACCACTTTTCCTACTTATTTGGGCCTGAGGAGGTATAAATACCTCAGTTTCAGGGTGTCAAGCTCAACAGAAGTATTTCAAGACACAATACAGGGAGTGCAGAATTATTAGGCAAATGAGTATTTTGACCACATCATCCTCTTTATGCATGTTGTCTTACTCCAAGCTGTATAGGCTCGAAAGCCTACTACCAATTAAGCATATTAGGTGATGTGCATCTCTGTAATGAGAAGGGGTGTGGTCTAATGACATCAACACCCTATATCAGGTGTGCATAATTATTAGGCAACTTCCTTTCCTTTGGCAAAATGGGTCAAAAGAAGGACTTGACAGGCTCAGAAAAGTCAAAAATAGTGAGATATCTTGCAGAGGGATGCAGCACTCTTAAAATTGCAAAGCTTCTGAAGCGTGATCATCGAACAATCAAGCGTTTCATTCAAAATAGTCAACAGGGTCGCAAGAAGCGTGTGGAAAAACCAAGGCGCAAAATAACTGCCCATGAACTGAGAAAAGTCAAGCGTGCAGCTGCCACGATGCCACTTGCCACCAGTTTGGCCATATTTCAGAGCTGCAACATCACTGAAGTGCCCAAAAGCACAAGGTGTGCAATACTCAGAGACATGGCCAAGGTAAGAAAGGCTGAAAGACGACCACCACTGAACAAGACACACAAGCTGAAACGTCAAGACTGGGCCAAGAAATATCTCAAGACTGATTTTTCTAAGGTTTTATGGACTGATGAAATGAGAGTGAGTCTTGATGGGCCAGATGGATGGGCCCATGGCTGGATTGGTAAAGGGCTTAGAGCTCCAGTCCGACTCAGACGCCAGCAAGGTGGAGGTGGAGTACTGGTTTGGGCTGGTATCATCAAAGATGAGCTTGTGGGGCCTTTTCGGGTTGAGGATGGAGTCGAGCTCAACTCCCAGTCCTACTGCCAGTTCCTGGAAGACACCTTCTTCAAGCAGTGGTACAGGAAGAAGTCTGCATCCTTCAAGAAAAACATGATTTTCATGCAGGACAATGCTCCATCACACGCGTCCAAGTACTCCACAGCGTGGCTGGCAAGAAAAGGTATAAAAGAAGGAAATCTAATGACATGGCCTCCTTGTTCACCTGATCTGAACCCCATTGAGAACCTGTGGTCCATCATCAAATGTGAGATTTACAAGGAGGGAAAACAGTACACCTCTCTGAACAGTGTCTGGGAGGCTGTGGTTGCTGCTGCACGCAATGTTGATGGTGAACAGATCAAAACACTGACAGAATCCATGGATGGCAGGCTTTTGAGTGTTCTTGCAAAGAAAGGTGGCTATATTGGTCACTGATTTGTTTTTGTTTTGTTTTTGAATGTCAGAAATGTATATTGGTGAATGTTGAGATGTTATATTGGTTTCACTGGTAATAATAAATAATTGAAATGGGTATATATTTTTTTTTGTTAAGTTGCCTAATAATTATGCACAGTAATAGTCACCTGCACACCCAGATATCCCCCTAACATAGCTAAAACTAAAAACAAACTAAAAACTACTTCCAAAAATATTCAGCTTTGATATTAATGAGTTTTTTGGGTTCATTGAGAACATGGTTGTTGTTCAATAATAAAATTAATCCTCAAAAATACAACTTGCCTAATAATTCTGCACTCCCTGTAAGGGGTGAGTTGGCTGGCCTGGAAGGAGTCCTTACTGTCAGTGATGATATCCTAGTGCATGCCTCTACGGTGGATGAACACCATGACCACTTGAGTGCAACATTTCAATACCTGTAGAAAAATGGCCTCATGCTTCATCAAGAGAAGTGTGCTTTCCTCTAGAAGGAGATAGCATTCTTTGGATACCGATTCTCACAGAATAGAGTATTGCCAGATCCAGCGAAGGTCCAAGACATTTGTTCAGGACCGGCACCTACCATTGTTACTGGAATGCAAAGTTTTCTAGGCATGATCACACACTGTGGACGGTTTATTAGAAATCTAACGGACCGCATGGCCCTGCTGAGACAACTAACCACGACCTATGCAATCTAGGGCTGGGGACCAGACCAGGAAAAAACCTTCCAAAAAACAAAAGTAGGATTGTCGGCAGACACCACCCTGGTAAACTTTGTTCTGGTCTGGGAGTCAGAACTGTCTGTGGATGCGAGTCCTACAGAGACAAGTTGATAAAGCACTACAGCAGCACCAGAAACAGAATGACCGTATGTCCCGAGTCCGAAGAGCCAAACAAAGTTCCACCACTGTTGGTGATCTAGTGATGGTAAAGAACAGACATGCCCTGAGTCCGTTTTTGGCTACCATTTGAGATTAATACATTGTTGATGCTTCTCTGATGGCTGTTAAAGGTGTTGTGTTGCTGGTGGCAAGGTTAAGATGAAGGCAGCTTTTTTGAGGCAGAGAACTCCTATTTGTGTAAGGAATCAGCCTGGTCTTATAAGTTGACCAAGTTGTGTCTGGACTTGAAGCTATATTTGGACTGATTGGGAAGCAGATTGGGAAGCAGGTATGAGCAAGATGGATTAACTCATTTCCAATTAGGACTAGTTGCTGGTTGGCTCAGCACTCTGAGAACAAGAGACCTAGTGCCTGATTTAGAAGTCGGCAGAGGGGAATACTCAGTTGCAAACATGACGGATATCCCACCTGCCTTATTGCGATCCCATTCTATCCTATGGGAATTGTAATACAGCAGAAAGGATATCCGTCACATCCGTCAATGTTTAAGATTTCATGGCTGGCAATAGTATGTGTCTGTGAAGCACTGTGATGAATGATTCACACTGACAGTCTCTTTGTGTCTCTTGTTATCTTTGGAGCTTATAGCTTCATAAATTACATATAAGGAAACTTTGATATATTTACATTTAATGCTTTGTGAACAGAGAAGCTCTCTTGATTAGTGTTCTAGACTTTGATGGCCGGTGATGGTGTGCGTTTATGAAGATTTTTAATGAATTAATTGTGCTGCCCATCCCAGAGTTTTTCTTAATGTTTTGCACTTCATGAATGATAACCTATACTCGTTTTGGTCATTATTTTTTTAACTTTTTCAAACTAATAGTTTTGGACGGTATATGAATTATGTACACGTGTTTAGGACACCAACCCAAGTAAGCTTATATTGGTGGTAGTTGATCTTTTCGAGGTGAGGTGCACAAGGAAAAAATAGGTCATGAACGATAATGCGATCTAGAATGATAGTTTACATATCAACCACGGAGCTATCCAATTAGCAATGTAATCCAGCCGCAAATAATTAATTAATTATTGTAAAATTAAACATAAAAGACTTTTCAGCGTTGAACTGGAGTTAGCCAAGTGCAGAGCTGTGGACAAGATATAACTCTTCTACCAAAGAACAAAGTTGTATGCCTTGACACCTACTCGGATGGTGCACAGTGGCAACATTTATATCGGAGACTATATTAATTGTCTTTAAATGTTCATAGTGGTCCCCTTGATAGTTCTTCAGTCATGGCCTTTGTATAGAATCAATTGGCATGAATTCTGCTAGGAGAAGCTTCTGCTACGATTTTCTTCATTTTTATTTATTTCTGTTTCTACACCACCATTTCAAAATTCCAGTGCATTTTCACCTCTCTGTTTGAAGTTTGATACTATCGACGTGTTGTTCATACAAATGTTCTCATGCATTCTTCAAGAAATGGTGTTGATATGTTTTGTTACACTTTTGTATAGTGCCGTTTTCTCCATGTACAGGTGCTCTTAGCACCATATTTCATCGTTTGTTTCCTAACTCTGGCTGCTAGTACTAGGTGGCTGGGACTGGGGATCCCTTACATCGCAAATCAATGGTTTTGTTGGGATTTCTGCGAGCACTGACCCCCACTGTGTGCCATTAGCTAGGTAGGAAGACCCAGGAGAGATCATTTTGACCCTCTACGTCTCCCTCTAACTGCCCCCGCGACTCCAAGTGCGTCCATCCTCACTACGAATATAGTGGCTTGAGACACATAGGGGGTCATTCTGACCTTGGCGGTCCATGACCGCCATGGCGGAGTGCGGCGGAAGCACCGCCAACAGGCTGGCGGTGCTTCCTGGGCGATTCTGACCGCGGCGGTAAAGCCGAGGTCGGAAAAGGGGAGCCGGCGGTTTCCCGCCGGTTTCCCGCTGGCCCAGGGAACCCGCCATGGCGGCGCTGCTTGCAGCACCGCCATGGGGATTCCGACCCCCTTACCGCCAGCCTGTTTCTGGCGGTGTCCACCGCCGGAACCAGGATGGTGGGAACGGGTGCCGTGGGGCCCCTGGGGGCCCCTGCACTGCCCATGCCACCGGCATGGGCAGTGCAGGGGCCCCCTAACAGGGCCCCACAAAGAATTTCACTGTCTGCTTAGCAGACAGTGAAAATCGCGACGGGTGCCACTGCACCCGTCGCACCCCTTCAACTCCGCCCGCTCCATTCCGAGCCGGCTTCATTGTTGAAGGGGCTGTCCCGCTGGGCCGGCCGGCGGTCTTCTGGCAGTCGCCCGCCGGCCCAGCGGGAAAGCCGGAATGACCGCCGCGGTCTTTTGACCGCGGTGCGGTCTTTCGGCGGGAACCGCTTGGCGGGCAGCGACCGCCGACCGCCACGGTCAGAATGACCACCATAGTACCTTTCCTGCTGGCACTGTGATGCAACTTTCATTATTTTGTTTCCACGTTGCGCTGTACGGAAGATGACAAAACATTAATTACAATAACTGATGTTTTATTTAATGAAACTGGGAACCATGCTTTAGTGGTAGCTTGAAGTTATAAGGGCAACTGTTTTTGCCGGCTTTCGTTAAATTTAAGATGTGGATAAGATTGCTGGTTATGAATGCTGCAGGGCAAGCATTCAGTCACGGCAGCGAAGACTCACGCTTTTATCCTTCCATGGTTCTAGAAATAGCACCTTTTATAAACAGTGCTACAAAGAGTTAAAAAAACACAAACCATTATTATTACTATTATTATTGCTGTTAGCACTGGTGTATGTAGTATGGCAATTATTATTAGTAGTATTACTAATATTCTATTGAGAATGACAAACAATAATGGTATTATGATAAAAATATTTAATATGAGAGAAAGACTTCTATTTCATAATCATATGTGCTCACTCGGCTAATACCTCATAGAAGCATCTTTCATAACCCTGTTGTTGTTCATATGATAAACCAAATTATGACCAATATGATGTGTGTGAATCTCCCTTGCCACATCCAATTGAAGTATTTTTTTGAGACTTTTACATTAAGTTCGGTCCATAAACCTACTCATGTTTGATATGGGTTGTTCAAACTATTCCCACCTTACATTGTGCTATTTTTAAAGTGTGCCCCAGGCTGGGTAATGTGCCTGGCGCGGCCTGGGATTGGTCAACCCGATCCTTTCCTCATCTGGGAGGTGCCAGACTTTCAAGAAGTAAAAGATTAGCGTACGCTTCTCCATTAGGTGCATTTAAATGGTCATCCTATGCCTTGGCATGTTTCAGGGACCTTCCAAATTAAAGTCAACCATTTCTCCTCTGCATCATAAACAAAACAGCAAATGACTTTATAGTTAATAATGCGCTATAGACATCCCATCCCCTTGTTAATGATCTGAATCATATCCTAGAGTTCCCTCCCTTGTTCAACGCTCCATTGCTATCCAGCGAGAACTGCACTATGCAAATGCCTATAAACATGGGTATTTATATAAATTGGAGGTGAGATCTGTGTTAGTTTGAATCCTCACCTTTACATATATAAGCTACCTGTGAACACATTCTCATTTGGAAGATGCTCCCCCTTTAAACAAGCAAAATGCCTTTGACTGGCTTCAAAGGGAACACTTGCCCTGAAAACATGCCTCACCCTCCCAAATTGTGCCATTGACATTTATTCAACAGAATCGTCCACTAAAGCGCACTGACCCTGGAGGCTCAGTCGGTAGAGAGGAATGAATACAAGGCTTCGCAAAATAGTTATGGAATTCTTAAAAAATATTGTATTTGTTTTCTAGATATCTGTCAATCTAACTAACAAACTCTCATATCCGCGACTCAAATTAACTCATAATAATACTAAAACTGTACTCATATTTCCCAATACTAATCCATCACTAATTCTTGTTGGGTTCCGGAGTAGCGTGCTATTCGCCGAAAAGCGCTTTGATGCCTCGTCAGGGATAGTAAGCGCTATCTAAATACTATTATAATACAATACAATATATTAAAGAAGATCCTGCAACATGCAAAGACTTTTATTAAGATCATTTTTCGCTTATATTTCGTGTTGTTCGCTCTCGCGCTTGTTTACCGATGAAAGCATAATTCTCTTTCCTTTTGCGTGAGTGCTGATTTTTCCAAGCACCTTATTAAGTGCAGTGTGACTTTCCTTTACACGTATTCCCTCCCTTCATAAAATGAGACGCTGCCTTCGACTATACGGAAGGATGGATGGATGAATAGATAGATAGATAGATAGATAGATAGATAGATAGATAGATAGATAGATAGATAGATAGATAGATAGATAGATAGATAGTTATTAGGGTTCCTTACTTTTTCATTACTACAAAAGTAGAAAATATGCTCCCCTTCCTCAAAAAAGTTTACAGTGATAATGCTTGATTATTTATTTTAAATATTCTACATATACGATGAGGCATGTGTGCATATGAAATATAGTAATATTCCCTTGTGTTTAACTTTCAGGGATTTCCAGTTACCTAACCAAAAAATAAAGGCTGTTATGCAGAGATATTGCTAAGGCATATCTATTCGCAATTGTTGTTAGTTTTTAGTGTTCCGGGGCCACTTTAAATTCAGGATGAAGAGTTAGACTTGGTTGTTTACTGCCTATTGTTCTGGCTAATCCTCTTCCTTGGTATTTATCAGTCAAAAATGATTATAGCTGTTCTCTATTTCGTCAGGACGTCGAAGTCTCTTGTGATGATCAATCATATTATAAATGCCATATCACATCACAAACAATACTAAAAAGGCACATTTCGTTGCACTGTAGATATCCTAAAATGTTTACTTTAGTGCAGAGAAACTCCGTGGGGAGACCAAGCCCTTTGTAGTTCTACATTACATCATAAACAATATTAAACCACCAATTACAATAACACAGAATACATTAGTCATTTTACTTCCGGACCTAGAAGCATGTGCAATTAAAACGTGCAATAGGCCCTTAACTCCAGAAACTAGAAGGGTATATAAATAGACTATAGAGAAATCCAAAAGAGAATCGGAGATTAAGAGATGGGAGAGTCTTCTTGTAGCAGTTCAGAGGAAAGAGTTTTCGAGCGTTTGGAATATTGTAGCTACTGGTTGTTGTTCGCTTTTCCTGTTTATATTTGATGGGTGAATGCTTAGATCAATCCTTTTCATTAATATGTGGTAAACAATAAAACATTAATTTCAGCTCTGAAGCGGTAAAACAGGCCATTTTAAAAACTTCGTGCCATAAGGCACCTGGGTTAGATAAAACACCTGGAGATATATTTGTGTTTCAGGTTGGTATGTGGGCTCCCTATTTTACTGTTTTATTGAATGGTATTCTAAATGGGGCCCCTATTTCGCCAACATGGACTGGTGCTGAGATTGTCCCTGTATACAAGAAGGGCCCTAGAGACAATCCATGCAACAATAGGCCCATTAGTTTAATAGATAGCACTCAGAAACTTTTTGCTTAGGTCATTTTGAATAGACTCCAGGAAGGGATGAATGCCTCTGATATATTGAACCCACTACAAGCAGACTTTAGGGAGTGAATGAGTACATTGGGCCATATCTTTTATTTTTATTATTATATTGGAAATTCGAAGAGCTAGGGGGTGGATGTAGTATTGTTGATCTTTGGTCAGCTTTTGATCTAGACCCCTGTCCCAAATTGCGGCAAAACCTAGCTGATATGGGGGTTCCACTTTATCTTTTAAATGTGATCATAAGGTTGCATACTGATAATTATTCATAGGTTTGGTGTGAGCAGATGGGGGAGCTGGCTGATAGATTCCCAGTGACAAAGGGAGCTAGGCAGGGGTGCTTTTAGAAGCCCACCTTGTTTTCATTGTTTGTGAATTATTTGGTTCAGTATGTGGACCACTGATGTTCCTTCCATAGCAAACATTAGGATGCCTGCCCTGATTTTTGCAGATAATGCCTTGCTGTTATCTAAAAGTCCCATGTGCCTCCAGAAAGTCCTTGAGAGGTTTGACAATTTTTGTAGGTTAATAGACCTTGATATTAACATTAGTAAGACAAAATACATGATCCTCAATCCTAGCAATTCTACGTGCCCAAATCCCACCTTCAGAGGAAGCCCTCTTGAGAGAATTTATACTTTTGAATATTTTGGCATCATTTTGACAGAGCATCTAAAGTGGCAACCCAACATTGCAATGTGTGGCCTTAATTTAGATCAAAATTTTGGGGGTTTGTTGCAGATGTTAATTGTCTCACAATTTCGACCGGTCTCTCCAGTTTAGCAGGTTTACAATCACCAGTTGTTGGGAAGTGCCCATATGGGGACCCCCCATTGCTGATTAAAACTGAGAATTACTTTATGCGACAAATGGTAGGACTACCAATAAGTACACCTTTGCTCACCTTACATATGAATTTGGGACTTAAATCTGTCCTTGATAAAGCACAGTTACGTCCACTTTTGTTTTGGAGGAGGATACAGGCAACCCCAGAACTGAGCTCCTATAACCAGTGTTTGATGAAAATGTTGTGCCTGCCCAGGGTGGGTAACATTCATTGGATAAAGTATGTGCATGCAACTCTGATAGAGATTGGCCTTGAGTGTCCCTGGATTAAACCAGAGAAGGCAAGTGCAATTTCAAAAGGGCAATTAAAAAGCGCATATTGGTCACATCAGATGGGTTTACTCTGTCGACAGCCCAATTTGGACTCTGTAACGCATGCGTTTCTCCTACAGAAAGAAGTTTTCAAATTGGAGATGTTTATGAATGAAATTGATCCATATGTGGCAAGGATCCGCCTTCTCAATTTTAGGTACGGGACTCTCCCCCTTAGCTTGTACACTGTAAGGTTAAGCTACCTTACAGTGTACGAGCTAAGGGGAGGCCGGTAGTGGAATCCTAGCACCAGCTATCGTCCATTTTGTAATATATATGGCAAGGAACCGTATAGCATGTATTATTCTCCTGTCCTATGTTTCATAGCCTGAGCAGGAAGTGAATGCTCTCTTATGTTGTTATCTTGGAATAAAGGAATGTGGAGAAGCATCTAGAATTCTTAAGGCAGACACTAGACAAATTGTCGTTTTTGCCTTTCAAAGCACTTTATGTTAATCTGGAGGATAAGGATGAGAATGATTAGGTGAACCGCTTTTTATTGTATTTAATATGTAATGGCCTTTTAAAAAGTGGTCCAAATTTGGATTTATTGATTCTGTGATTTTATTTTAATTAGTTTTAGCACTATTTGTCAGTAGGATTTTATCCTTATAGGACTGTATTATTTATTAATTTATATATGTGAACATGTATGATTTGATGAATGGCTATATTAGCCAAATAAAGAATAAAGAAAGATTAAGGGGCAGATTTAAGGGCCCCTACCATCTCCTTGTGCCACATTAGTGTCATTTTTTTCACGCTAGTGTGGCCCAACGAGGTCAAAATCGCCACGCCAACTTTACAAAGCGGCGCAAGGCATGCATTGTGCCACTTTGTAACCCTTTGCTACATTATGCCTGCACTAGGCATAATGTATGCAAAGGAGACGTTCCCCCGTTAGCGGGGTTCAAACAAATGGCGCAAAGAAATCTAAGAGATTTCTTTGCATCAGTTTTTTCAGCACTTTTAATGCCTGCTCAGAGCAGGTGTTAAAAGGAGGCATACCATTGTTTACAATGGGCAGAAATGGGCTTTGCAGGATTATTGTCAACATTTTTTGCGCTAATCCTGAAAAGCTCCAAACTAGTGTCAAAAATGTTGATGCTAGTCGCCTGTCTACTGCAATGGGGCACCATATCTTAGACACGATGAACACATGGTGGCATCAGGAGGGCGCTAAGGGGCGAAAGAAAAGTGACGCTCGCTGGGTGCAGTGCCACTTTTCTTAAATCTGGCCTTAAAATGTTTTGCTTGAGCGCAAAGGAGCTCCGTGGGGAGACCAGGCACTTTGGAGTATTACATTAGATCACAAGCAATATTAAAGGCATGGTGTTGAAGTACAGACTTCTTTTTATTGTTAGCAATGGACTCTTTCTCATTTTATTTACCGGCATTAAGGGGATTCAACCTTCAGCCAGAACAAAGCATTCGTAGCGCTGTAAAGGGAGGGGGTCGATTGTCCAACTATACCTACAAATTCAACTTGGACTTTAGTTAATTTTGGGAACAAAGCAACGAATAGGCAAATTAGCTTAGGCAAAAAAAACAGACAAGCGGTGACAGACTGGGGTTTTGCAAGGGAGCTGAATTTGTTAATGATTTGGCAGATCTGTAAAATGCCACTTAGTAATTGAAGAGCACCTCGAGTTTGCCTCCTTGTAAATACCCAGACAGACTCAGATTAAAAATGTTGCAACAAAAAATGGAATGAAACGATTTAGAATGCACCGCAAATTTCAGCTTCATCTTTGGACTTTTCTTAACTAATATACAGCATTCGAAAGTTTAATCACATATAAATTTCTCACTTGAAATGATTTGTATAACTTAAACACCTGAAATTGTGCTCTAGATATTGTTTACGATCTAGAGATTCAAATATCTATTTTTCCCAAAAAATCAAAGATATAACCGAATGTTGTCAATAGGCTAATCTAATTCTTTTTAGATGGTTAAAACGTTTATCTTCACATGAGTATCGCATTCTGCTAATGGCAGCCTTTTCCTATTTTGAGTCATTCTTGAGCCTATTTATTAATACGTAAATCATGCTCTTTTGCATAATGCTGCACAAATCTTGCCTTCACCGCGTGCAAGAAGAAAATATAATGGTGTGGAAGAATGAAAAAATGTGCAGGAGATTGCTGAGAATAAGGGCCCAGATTTAAGAAGCCTTAGCCCCACATTAGCATCATATTTTTGACGCTAATGTGGCGTTGGATTAAAAAATCACCACGCCAGATTTTCAAGGTGGCACAATGCAAAGCCCTGCACCACTCTGTAACTCCTTGTGCCACATTATGCCTGCACCAGGCATAATGTATGCAAGGGGGGCGTTCCCCTGTTAGGGGTGCTGAAAAAATAGTGTAAAGAAATCTAAAAGATTTCTTTGCACAATTTTTTGCGGCATTTTTAACGACTGCACAGAGCAGGCTTTAAAAGGAGGCACACCATTATTTATACTGGGCCCCAATGTGCTTTTCAGGATTCGCGTCAAAATTGTTACGCTAAACTTGCAAAGCGCCAAACTAGCATCAGAAATGTTGACGCTAGTTCCCTAACTATTGCTATTGTGCACCCTATCTTAAATACAGCGCACACATGGTGGCGTTAGGGGGCGCTTCGGGTACAAGAAAAGTGGCGCTACACTGGATGCAGCGCTACTTTTCTTATATCTGCTCCATAGTGTCTTGCAAGTGTCCACAACTCCCTCTAAACTCTTCATCTTGCTTGCGGTTTATAGGGAACATCTGTCCATAACATCCAGACCCCAACAAAATCCTGCCATAGCCCATAATGCTAGTTTTAAGGTCACGCTGTAGTTGGTCTAAAATTGTACCGTAAAATTGACTCGCCAATCAGGCGTATAATATGTAAACTGGTGTTAATTATGTATGGAACCCTTGTATAGCTACTGAACTCCATCTCTTTGGTTCCACCTCATTCTAATAAGCTTCAGACAGAACACAAAATGTATGGGCCAAGCAGTTGTAGCACACTACAAGCCTGTAGAGGTGTATTATATTCTTTCTGTGATACCAACATTGTGTGCCAACAAAATGGAATGTGCCAAATGTAATTCTGGCACTCCTTCATATAATATGTTCTGTTGTGCATCTTCCCCAGCCTGGGTACCCACCAATGACTAGGCCGTTTTTATTTTGCTTGGCACCTCTGTACTTTTTTGTATGATATTGGCTGTAGCTAATTGACCAACAATGCGTAGACTTCTTAGTGAAGCCCTTTTCCCATTGGCATGCTTCACACCGGATGGAGTTGCGATTTGACTCGGCACTTCAACTAAGGCACATGTGGCATGTACGATCAGTTTGCTTGGACTGCGACAACCTCCCCAGGGTGGCCCTTTCTTCTTCAGGTTACTTATCCCCTAACTCATTGTCAGTTGTAGGGGATCGGATCCCCAGGGCTTGTAGGGGGACCATGCACCCAAATTCCTTATTAAAAAATAACATATGGATGTCCCTGGGGGGACCCAATTTAAATTTTCAAAAATAGAAAAGTACATAATAAATGGGTGTTAGGAGCTATTCATTTAATTTATTATTCACTGCTCCTAGGAAGAACCACCCCATCATGCCCTAACACATTGGTGTTGATGGAAAATGACTGGGGATTTAGAATTTTGGGATCCCCCATATTTCTCACCCCCCCTTTGATAGATTATCCCAAAGCTTTCCATTAAGCAATTAGTAAAAAAAAGAATCTTTTTGGAAAGTTTTGTGAAGATTTTTTAAACAGTGCTAAAGTCATTACCAAATCAAAAAAAATAATTTAGAGGTGTATTTTGCTTTTGCGGGGAGAAGTCGCACGCACACCTTCCTTGAGCCACTACGGGCTCTGGAGGCCCCATCTCCAAGGCCTTTTTTTATGATTAATGGGAGGGGTGCATGCAGCCCTCCTCCACAAGTCATAAGGTCCCTGGGACACTTTCCCTTAAGGTGTTTTCTAATTAAATCGGACAGAGGCAGGACGTGGCCCACTCACCGAGCCTTTATGGCCCCGGCACCCCATTCCTTTGGGCCTCTGGTGCATGCTTCGTTGCCCACCTGGGCCACCCACAAGACACTATGCTGGGAGCTTTGGAGGGGGACTCAGGGCCCTCATGGCCCCAGCCGACAACCCAGCCAGCATCATACTGGGTGCTAGCAGGAGTCCGCACTTGTCCTATGCTCCTGCTCAGATGGGAACATCATTTTTCTACTGCTCCCTCAGGTAGGATCAAAGAGGAATTCCCTACCTGCAAGAGTGCGGGCAGGGTATGCCTGCAGTCTCTTGGGCAGGAAACTGCAGTTTCCCAGGGTGAGGTTCCCCGGGACACTGTTCAGTATCACAGCTGGAGGCTGGGGTCCTCAGGGTGGATACCAGGAAGGGCAGGGGAGTGTGTGTCCTTCCCTTTCTGTCCATATTTGGCCCTAGGTGATTGGGTCTCCAGGGCCCAGTAGAGACTAGGGGATGGTTGCATGCCCCCCTCCCCACCATCTAGAATTTGGCACGGGGCTATGGGGTCCCCAGGGCCCAAGTGTAACTCATGATGAGGGCCAGAAGCACCCTCCCCTATAAAAGACATTTGGCCCTGGTGGATGGGGTGCCCGGGGCCCAATAGAGGATGCACATTTGGTGATGGGATCCCCCAACCTGGGTCTGACTCAAAGAGAGGGAACCCACTCGTGCCCCTCCCCAAATATTTTAAGTAACGACCCCGTGCACCAGACCACCCTGTAAGTCAAAATATTTAAATTTGAAGCGCCGGCTGGGTGCTTTTTTTTTTAAGTGAGATAGTGGCTTTCTAAATAGGGGTCCGTCTGAGACACCCCTATAAAGCATTGATTGGCAGGGAATATCTACCTTTGCACTTGTATATTTTTTTCATTAAACTCAGGATAGGGCACTAAGTCCCCAAGTGCTGTAGTGGCAGCCTGCAACATTTTTCCCAAAGTTGCGGGCAGCCAATCAAAGAGCTCACTTGTGCGAAGCCCCACTCCCATAGGAACTAGTTGGCCCAAGGGAGACAAAGCCTTCTGGGCCAATTACAATGCTCTATTTTTTTGTTGGGTGTGAGGGACTTTCAGGAGAATCCCTGAAATCCAGCCATCCTGATATACAAATATATTTTAACTTTAATTTCTCATGAACTACTGATTTACACCAAATCACAAAAAGCAAACTTTCTGGACTAAGGGCTAGCTTCCTGACAAATTTGGTGTCATTTGTACCATAGTTTTTGTGGTGTTGCTTCTTTAAAAAGTTGATGGAAAATGACTGGGGATTTTGAATTTTGGGATCCCCCATATTTCTCACCCCCCCTTTGATAGATTATCCCAAAGCTTTCCATTAAGGAATTAGTAAAAAAAAGAATCTTTTTGGAAAGTTTTGTGAAGATTTTTTAAACAGTGCTAAAGTCATTAGCAAATCAAAAAAATGAATTTTATGTAGAAATACTGATCTAACTATAACTACCCAGTGGTAATATATGTATATATATATATATATATATATATAACCTACTGGCAGTCACCAGTAGGTAGTTATATTTAGGACCATGTTTTCATATGAAAAAAGCGTTTTAGACTTGCCTATATCTTTGGCACCGTTTGACGAATCTTCACAAAATGTTTAAAAAAAAAGTGGGGACTGCCACATCCCTGGGCTATCACAGAATTATGTGGAGGGGGCCACATGGCACCCCCACTCCCACCTGCATCCCCAGAGACCGCCACATCCCTGGGTCTGATTACAAAAATAATGAAAGAGCTCTGTTGCAGGCCCCTGGGCCCGGGGACAACCACCTCCCTGGGGCTATTTTTAACATTGGAGGAGGGCTGCTCAGCCTCCCTCGTGGAGCCTGTAACGGCCCTGGGGACTGCCACCCTCCCAGGGATGGCATCTGCTATGTCCTGGGGTGCCCACTTAACTTTAACAGTTCCCACCAAATCACAGTAAACACTCTGCTTGCAGCAAGTGAGTGCTTTCAAACAGCTCTCATTTGCTACAAGTGGAAGTTTCCTCTGTTTCCCTGCCCGTGGACAGGGAAACTGAGGCAACAATTGCTTTTGCAGACAAGGAGCTGCATCTTTAGCCGCTCCTTGGGTGCAAAAGCAATGCTGCCTCTTACAGGAGACTGGGAGACGGCTGGGACTGCAGGGGCCTTGAGGCTCCCCCGTGGACTCCAATGCACCTAGGGAGGGGACCACAGGGTCGTAATTGGTTGGGGGGGGGTGCCGCGTAGCCCCACCCCATAAAAGTAAATGGTGAGTCCAGGCCCCGAGGGATGGCGTACCTTGGGCTGAGATTGGATGGGAGAGGGAGACTGTGCAGCCCCCGTCCACCCCCCAAAAAAAAATTGATGAGGCCGGACCCCAGGAGATGAGTTCCCCAGGGCTAAAATCGACCAGGGGAGAGGGGCCATGCAGCCTCCCTCTCCTAAAAAACGTAAATGAATATTAAAAGGCCGGACCCTGGGAGATGGGATCCGAGGGGCCAAAGGCAGCACCCTTCCCTCCCCCAAAAAAAAGAAGACCAGGCCACTTTGGCCATGATGCTCATGTCACAAAAACTGAACCTCAACAGGAAGCATTTACAAATATAAACATAGCATGTGACCCAAATAAAGCTCCACTGCTGGAATGGACAAATGAGCCTTTGTCCTGAGCTTGGCGAAGGCATAGCAAGTGTGTTTACTCTATGATTCTATATTAAAAAACTATTTAAAATCCTTGTGGAGGTGGATGGATCTTTCATCTATTGGAGTGCAATCACACGCACTTTCACACCCAGACAGACACTGTCACAGCCAGTCTCACACCCAGACACATCTATTTTCACACCCAGAGAGACAGGCCCTGTGGTTAACTCCCTCTGTGCACGGCCAAAGGCTTGGGTGGTTAGGGGGGTTGACCGCAGGGACTGGCCGCAGGTCAGGCTCTGTGGCCAACCCCTGCTGCACACTGCCGAAGGCTGCACACGGAGGTGGTTGAATCAACGTATAGTAATGAAAACAATTTTAAGTACAAAAATATATATATATATATATATATATATATATATATATATATATATATATATATATATATATATATATATAACGATAGTCATTGACCGGAATTAGAATGTTAAAATTTTGTTTGAATTTGTAGAACAAATTGTTGATAAAAAGAATGGGAACTGATGAGGTTAGTGGATTTACTCGGTTCTACAACAACAGAATTTACCACATAATTACAGCTTTACTGCGTTTGCCACATGATTTGCATGTTTCAACAAAAATATTTCTAGCTCAGATTAATTAAAATAATATTGCTTGAGAATATGCCACATAATTTGCATCTTTCGCCACATGATTTGGTCCCCCAAACTGCATAATAATAATAATAATAACTCTGACAATGTTAAAGCTTTGCAGAATGGTTTGGGGCCTGTCATTGTGGTGATTTTTCACAGGCAGAAATTACTTATTGCTATATTTTACAGTTCCATTAGAAATATGGGTTACATATGAGGTGCAAATTTAGTTTTTCAGATAAAATAAAATAAAATAAAATAAAAATGGATAAATACTGATACGATGAGCAAAAACCATTCTGATACAGCAGGAAATGTAAAAAAAATAAAAAATAAGTGCCTGATTTAGAGTTTGGCGGACGGGTTACTACGTCTCATATGTGACAGATCACATCTACCATATTATGATCTCCATAGGATATAATGGAATAGTAATATGGAGGACAGGATATACGTCACATTTGTGATGGAGTAACACCCTCCGCCAAACTGTAAATCAAGCCCTAAATCCATAACACAAGAAGCCCTAGTTGCAGTGTATATCTCTATACAGAATGTATTGACTTGAAGTTGAAAATTCAGTGTGTTTATTTAATTAAGGCTACGTTCTTTCTCTATGTCTGCTTCTGGCCCACGTGTAGGAAATGCCACTCATTTTCTTAAATTACCATCCAAGATAATTTGGAATTTACTCCAAACATCAGAGGGAACATACAAGTATTTTATTTTTGTGACTATGGCTCTATATGAGGGAGAGAATGCTTATTCATGAGAAAATGTCCAGGTCACTTGTCTATCTAAGTAGATGTGCCTTTGATAGCCAATTAATTTCCACAATTGTCTTTCTAGTAGCCACAGAGATGGCCTTTGTGGGCCTCTTCTGTAGCTAGTAGGTTGGACAATAAAGACATTGTACATGGCACATAGAGGCCTTGTATAGTGGTTAGAACGGTTCCCTGTTCCCGGAATAGATGATTCAGGTAGCAACACAATGTTGCTGTTCATGGTTAAAGGTTAGGGCTCTGACCAACTAGGGGCAAATCCCCATCTGAACGTACCACATCACCACTCATCCCATACTCAGTTCACCTCTAGCTCCTCTCTTGTACGTGTTAGCACCAATCCATCTTTCTGAAAGAAAGGGTGGAACGGGGGGAAATGGGCAAAAGTGCTATCTGAGTATATATTGTGTATCTCACGCATTACATCTTATTTAACATTGTATCTAGTCAATTATATATATGAGGTTATGTGATAATTATATTTAACGTTTAACAGTAAACTGGCGGGACCCTATACCCATTATGTGCAGGCCGAAGACATCGTTCCCATGTATTACAAAATGGCTCTGCACTCACATCAAAAACTGAAGAGTGATTGTGGGTAGGCTGACCCACTCTCTCTAGGCCATTATATAGACTTGTTTTACTTCCACTGAACTAATTAAACTAATACACCTGAAAACAATGACCTGTAGGCAAAGAGTTCGGGCTGCAGGTAGTGCCTATAATGACCTGGAGTGGAACAAGGCTAAGAAACAGGGAGCAGACTCTGGCTGGAACAAGCAGGAACAGGACTGGGAAAACAGAGAGCAGGTTCAGGCTGAAGCTGGACTGGAACATAATCCAACAAGGGGTCTGGATGTGTTGTTTGCAACAGCCTGTCTTTCGTTGTGACATTCCCGGGGGTGAGATCGTGCACGGCGCCGGCTGCGGGGGAGGCCAGACGGTGACGAGGTGTGGAGGCAAAGACGGAGCAAAGACGGAGCAGAGACGGAGCAGAGCAAGGGGCTCTGTCGGTGTTTGTATACTGCCGAGATCAGGCTCTTTCGGTGTCTGTGCGACGGGCTCGGTCGGTGTTTGTGTGCCGTCAAGAGCGGGCTCTGCCGGTGTTTGTGTACTGTCGAGACAGCCGCATAGAGTGAGGAAGCAGCCGAGGTGGGCGGCAAAGGACGGAGCGCTTTGGAGGCATCTCGATACCTGTGTCGCCGTAGTCCTAGAGGGGCTGCGATTTTTGGAGACTGCTGGGAAGGAGCTGGTGAGGCGCTACACGGGACTACAGCTCCCAGGAGCGCATGGGGAGCGCATGAGGAGTCTCAGCCGTGCACGTCCATCTGCCCATTGGTTGTTGACTCCCTATATTGCAGGTAGCCTACAGCTGCGCCCAGGACGAAGCCCGGATAAAGGGCGGACAGTTTGTGACGAGTTTCTGGTTTATACAGGCTGCTGACCTTTGTGACCTGTATACCTGTACACTGTGAGAGTTCATTAAGTGTTTTTTTTTTTTTTTTGGGACTGTATGTAGGTTGTGTATATTACATTTTGTTTTCAAGCAGCCCTTATTATCTTATTATTTGCGTGTAATTGGAAAAGCCTTATTCGATTTTAAAGTGATAATTTGTGACTGTTAAGCATGTCAAAGCAAAAAGTCCCCTCTATACCCCAGACATTGGATAATTATTTAGTGAAGATTGTTAGTAAAATTAATTGCGAGAGGAGACAATCCCTAGGGCTTAGCAGCCCCCCCCCCCCATTATTTAGTGTGCAAACTTCACCTGCTCCATTGGCTCTGGATGACAGTAGTAGTGTCTGCACTAATTCCGGTGTCCCTGATAGGGAAATGATTATGCAGAATACTTCTACCTTAGTCGATCTAGAGGTTTCTACTGATCCCATAGTGCAACATCCACCCACCCCACTACCTAGAGTGGTTAGAGCATGTAGAAAGACCCAGACTAAACTTGGGGGTGCTCGGCCCGCAAAAAAAAGATCAGTTAGCCCATTCAAGAATCCAGATAAGGATGAGGATAATATGGCAAATATCGACGACGTTAAATTAGATGCAGAAAAAACAAAAAACTTAGTAAGTATTATTGACTTAAAGATTAAGGGTATTGTCAAACCTCTTATGGTAAAAATTGATCAGCTAACCGCGGAGGTTAATAGATTAGGCGATCTCCTAAAAAAAACACTGGTGGAAGCAGATAGTGTGTCAGCCCCAATAACAATAAGCGATCATGATACTCAGGTTGCTCCTCCCGGTGATGTTACAGGTTTAGATATTAGTAGGAGTGTTGTACAGAACTACCCGACAGCACAGTCCTTAGCCAGTAATGATAGTCAGGTTGTTTTAATACCCGATAGAAAAGAGGATTGGACTGAGGTAAGGCGAAGGCGCGCCATTAATCTCCCTCCTGACTGCGCACCATATGTGGTATTTTTAGCTAATGTTCCCCTTGTTGCAAAGGGGAATCATCAGGAAACCCACGAGTCCTTAAAAAATAAAACCGTTTCCTGGATGCACAGGCATTGTGGATTCCCTACTGAACTCTCAGATCAAGTTCTGACCACCAGAAGGGTAGATTGGATAGGGAGCTCTAAGAAAAGTTTTAGTGGTGACTGTGTCATTATAAACTTTAAACACCCTCAACATGCTGCCACTGTATTATTAAGAGCTGCCTCATTACCAATTACTGATAATAATGTGTGTGCCCGCTCGCTTGCTTTCTTTTACAGCCATCATAATAATACCCCTTATGGGAGTAGAGGAAGTAGATTATGCCCTGCTACACACAGGCTATACCCTGATATTTCAATGCAAAACCGGTTTCAACCCCTAAGTTTTCTGGATGCAAATGATTGACTTAATGAGGGAGGGCAGTTCTTACCCCAGGTGATTATTATTCCCTGTGTGGATATCGGTATAGACAATACCATGGCCCAAGAGATGCCCAACAACACAGAAATTGAATTGGCGGTGGATATAAGGGCACCGCCCGATTGTGGGGACATAAGCAATTCAAACCAGAATGCGAATTGGGGACGAAACAATGGTATGGTGCCTGATAGTAATTGTGTTAGGGGTAAGGATACTATTACTATTGTTTGTTGGAATGTGGCAGGGCTGAAATCGAAGGAGAGGGATCCGGGATGGTTAACGTTTGTTAATGCCCATGACATTTTATGCCTTCAAGAAACATGGTGTAAAGATGAAGTTAACTATGAGGGATTCGTTTCTTACAATTTACCGGCGTTGGGAGGTGGTATAGGTAGAGCGAAAGGCGGTCTCCTTATACTTGTAACGATCTGTCGTCCTATTGTGGTTAAAAAGTATATACCTGTAGGGGACCTTGTGCAGATCCTCTGGCTTGTGGATGACAAAGACCATAATGTTTTATTGATTAACTATTATAATAACATTTTTGATGTTACCCGGGTCAAAGTAGTAACAGACTTAGCCGGCGCTGTCGAAAATTTATGTCTGGAACAGAATGTTGTATTTGACTTCATCTGGGTAGGGGACTTCAATACTACTTTGTGCGATTTGTCTACACAAAGGGTTTGTGGGGTTACTAACAGTGCCGGCTGGGATGTCCCGCATTTTGGACATAACAGTTATGGGGAAGCACTGCATAAGTTCATGGGCTGCTATGACCTGGAAATAATGGAGTGCTGTAAAGATGTTAATGGTTTACCCATTCCCACTTTTAAAAATTGGCACACCAGCTCGGTCATTGACCATGTGATCACATCTTCTAATATTAGTTCTTACTGTGATCCACCAAGAATTGAAGTAACTACCCTAAGTGACCACAACCGTATTATTCTGGACACTACCCTTTGGGCCGGTAGTTCGGTGGATGTGGGAATTATTATTTCTAATGTAGAATCACATAGGACTAACGGTGTAAGGCTAAGATGGATTGGTGAAAGAGCCGATGATTTAACTAGCTCCATAATTAATGAGAGCCTGCTGGACATTGCTTCTATTTTAAAAAATAGTTCTGACTCTGAGAGGGTTTTATATTGTTTTAACCAAATTAATAAAGCTATTGATGCCAAGTTTACCAGTCGCAATAGTAGGCAAAGTAGGAACGGACCGAGATGGTTTAATCACCTTTGCACTTCCGCACTAACTGGCCTCAAGCAGGCTTTAGCAGCGAGGCCCAGGGACAAAAAACTGGTAAATAAATTAAGAATGGAATATAAATGTGCGCTCAAACAGAGGAAGGGTGAACTGCAGCAACAGGCTTGGGATTCCCTCAACCAAGCTGCTGAATTATCAAATTGTACATTATTTTGGGCCACGGTCAACTCGCCTTTTCTAAAGGATGAAAAAACACCACAGTTGACTTCTAATGTTTCTAGCGAGGGTTGGATTGCACATTTCTCCAGTATTTTTGACTCTGATAAAGACAATGATCCTAGTCCCAATAAGTGGCCTACTCTGCCTTTGGATATATCCGTTAGTGAGGTCAAATATGGTATACGGGCTAGTAAAGGAGGGAAAGCTCAGGGCCCGGATGGGGTACCTATAGACGTTTATAAAGCTGCGCCAGATGTCTGGGGCCCCCTTTTAACCATTGTTTTTAATGTTGCCGTGTGTGCCGAGGCCCCTGTAACTTGGGGTGAATCAATCATTGTGCCAATTCATAAAAAGGGAAGTAGATCTGATGCTAAGAATTACCGCCCGATCTCTCTCCTTGACTCTTCAGTCAAGGTTATGAGTAGAGTGATGTTAGTAAGATTAGAGGAATGGGCTGAGCAGGATAGCATACTGGCTGATAGCCAGTATGGTTTTAGGAAGGGACGAGGTACGCTCGACCAGTGCATCAATCTTGATCTACTGATCGGGAAGTATACTGAAGCGAAACCCGGTTCCCTGTATCTTTGTTTTGCTGACCTGAGCAGCGCATTCGATATGGTAGATCATTCCATTTTATAGCCAACTCTGTTCAATTTAGGAGCCCCAGAAGGTATAATCTTTTTCCTCGCTAGGTTATACGAGAAATTGAAAACCAACGTACGTTTTGGAACCAGAGGAGAATGTACTCCAAAAATTTGTGTTACACGAGGAATTAGACAGGGTTGTGTTTTGGCACCTCTCTTATTTATTTTATTTATCAATGGAATTGATGATATTTTACAAAAGGTTAATGCTGATGCTCCTCAGATCAACGGTGTTCCGGTGCCGGTGTTATTATATGCCGACGACGCTGTTTTACTCTCTCGAACACCTGTCGGATTACAACGACTAATGGATAGTTTTTCCTCCTTTATTAAAGATAGAAAACTAGTAATTAATAAGGGAAAAACGTATACCATGACCTGCGGAGCTAAAGCCAAAACGTTAAATGTCTTTTTTATAGACGGCGAAAAGGTGCAAGAGGTGGATAAATTTTGTTACCTAGGTATTACCTTCTCTAACGACAGGAAATGGAACAATGAATTTAATAACATCCGGAATAAAATGGCAAAAAATGCTTATGGTATTTATAGATTTGCTGCAAAAGTTGGGGATCGTCGAACCGGGGATATGCTCAAGATTTACCAAGCTAGATGTGTGACTATTGCTCTGTATGGGGCAGGAGTATGGGGTTATAGCTGTACCTACAACTTACAGTTGGAGGAAAATATGTTTTTAAAAAAGCTCCTGTTTTTGCCCATCTCTGCCTCAACTGAATTAAGCCATCGCGAATAAGCCATTAATTATTTAACTGATCTGATATCACTTAAACCATTGATGATCTGGCGGTCTTTTTGGCTTGGCGATGAGAAGCTACTTAACAGGACTATTGTTGAGGATTGCCTACGTTTGGATAAATATCGAGATATTCCCTGGGTTAAATATGTTGTTGTCTGTTTTTCAGACATTTTTAAACTGAATATTTTAAATAATCCTAGTGCAGCAACCACGATCTCCAAATCAGAAATGAAAAGTATATTTCTAACTTATGCAGAAAGGAAACGAGCAACCATAGCCGGATCATTGTCCTCCGTCATTTTTTATAATAGATACAATCTAATGGAGGGTTTTTCATCTTACCTAACTATGGTGACTAGGAATTCACATAAATTTGTGCTAACCAGACTAAGATTTGGGATGGCACATTGCTTAGTAGCCCATCCAAACATTAAGAAACATCCGATTGGGCCATGTAGGTGCGATAATGTATCTACACAGAGCACTGTGCACCTTCTGCTGTTCTGTAAACTGTATACATGTTTTCGTATAGTATTTTTGAAACCTTTGTTTGTTAAATACGGAACACGTACAGTTAAACATGCCATGGCTTTAATTTTTAATCTGCAATCGGCAGATATTTGTTTTTATACTGCCACCTTTTTAAATCAGTGCATCAATTCCAGGAAAAGTATGAGTTTTTAATGTATTTTATTATTCTTTCTATATATTTATGAATGACCATATGTATTATTCAATGAGCCATTAACTATAATTAATAACTGTAAGTTTTAATTGCAATGTCTTTGTTAATATGTACTGTTGTCTTTTTTTCTACCTTGTTGATGCTTTTATGGTCATTTATATGTGCCGAATAAAGCTTTATGAATTGAATTGAATTGACCTGGAGTGAGGTGGTCACCCTAACTCTTGCTTTTAAGTGAAAACAGCATGCTCTCACCAGCACTTCCCAGAGCCGAAGCTGGCTACTCGCCTGTTCCTGGTACAATCCAGTTGCACACTGTCTAGTGAATATGATGACAGCGCTTACATTATGTTGTGTCAAAAATCTGTTTTCCTTCTTAAAAGGGGATTTTTACCCATGTAGAAATTCTACAATGCCACGTAGGCAGAGCATGCAAACGGCGGCAGAGTCGGACTGCCCAGAAAAACAACGGAGCGACCTTTGCGTTATCTCCACTAAATGTAGGGCCACTCTGAGAAACTCATCTGACGCCTGACCTGCTCCTGGTCATCCAATAGGCACAAGCAGCCTAAAAGACATACGAAAGAGAGGAACGTGTGATAGTCTGGTGTGTGCCTATCTCTAGCCACACTCAGCAAAGCAAGAAGAAACGTGTCGAACCCACACCGCAGTACCAAATATGTACATGTGAATAAATAATCAGACATGCTCTTATACTCAGATGGTATTTCATCATAATCACTTCTAGTTTGATTCATTAAGCCAAGTTCATTACTATTTCATATATATTTTCTCATTCACCAATATTTCCCCTCTTTTAAAGATATTATTAACAAATATATTAGAAACTGTACTAAATTGTTCGTGTTCCACTGTAAATTTTCCATTGTTGAATACAGTCATTTGAAGAAAAATTGTATTCAGAAAACAACAGAATAATACAAAACAAATGCGCATAATATAACATAATAGATAAGTAATGGGTGAACATTTCTTAGGTCATATTACATCGTTTTAGAGGCATACAGAGGATTCGCCATGTTCATCTGCGCTACACCTGTGATATTGTGTAACCAGAAAAGCTTGATTGCCTCATAAGATCACAAGACACGATTTCCCATTACAAACCATTTCATATTACAGATGCATAGTACATACCTTAAGCAAAATTATGGTTATATTTGTGGATTACTATTTTCAACTATTTTGCACTTCTGAAAAATATTATAAATCTCTGTACAGTGCCTAATTGGAAGTGAAAGTTGGAATGGGCATACTGATAATGTAATGCCTGATAACGTTAGCTTTCTTTCCAGTCTTTGCAGCAGAAAATCATTTGTGACATGTTTAAAAGTCATTTCAGTTTAACACTAGCTTAAACCACAATGAAAACAGGGTTCTCCTCAGCTACACGGTTTCTAGTATGCAATGCTGCCTTTCTAATTGTTTTCAATATATTTTGTTTAATTCCTTAGTTTTTACGAAAAATCAATGAGCACATGGAACAATTAGGTTTTTGGATAATTTAGCAATTCTTAAGTTTGCGCAAAAATAGTAATCATAACAGGAAATTATTGCTCAGTGGCTAAAGAAATGGCCCCTTAGAGTCAGATTTATCATTGTATTGCGTTGCTCTTGCCTAATGTATGGTGACGCATGGGCAAAGATTTACCAAGGGATGCAAGGCCACCTTACTGCAGTAACGCAAAGAAGCACACGCTGCTGCCTTCTGATACTCTGCCCTAGGAAGGCGTTGGATGGGTTGAGCATAGGTGTTTCCACACATCCACCCATGGAGTTTGCAACATTCCTACATTTACCAAGATTAGTAAATCTGGGAATGCGTCAAAATGTTTCATGTTCCCAGGGGGAGGCGCAACAAGGAAAAACATATTTATTTCTCCTCATTGTTTCTTCGTTCTAACACTTAGGGGCATATTTATGAGAAAGTGATGCATAGGTACCGATGTGCCACTTCTCTTGCATTGCCCTTGCCTCACCTAACGACACCATGTTTGCGCCATATTTACAATATGGTGCACCATGGCGGTCGTTGCCACAACAGGGGCAGAATTTTTGATGCTGTTGTGGCGCTGTGCTGCACTAGCATCAAAAATGTTTACGCTAGTGCAGTAAAGCACAGGGAGGACCATTGATTTTAATGGGTGTGTCATTTTAATATAATGTAAAAAGGGGGGAAGGGACCGGGAGATTGATTGGTCCAGTGTACGCTCTCCCTACAATAATACAATACAACCAAAGTACACTGTTCCATAAAGAAGAAGCTCTAGGGGGATCTGAAAAATCAGGAGCAAGGGCCCTCAAGCATCACAATGGATGGCTGGTATCATCATTGGGTATTGCTCCTCGTCAAGCCGGCAGTGCAATGCCTGACGGGCTCCCCACATAGAGGAGCACTAAGCTGTGCGTTTGATAGTTACTGGTGAATACTAACCATCTCAAACGGACATGCCTACATTCAAGCACCAGTACGTGAAGGAGAGAACAAGAAGAAGCAAGGGTAAAATTGGTTACTCATCCCTACATATATCATCAATTTAATCAATAGTCAGAGACGAGGCCAAAATTAAAAACCAGGGGGAAGTAAATCTTGAGTGGCAATGCTCAATTACTTCCAATGAACAATAAACTCAGAGGGATAACCATCTAGGCATCTACCTCAAACAGGGTCAACATGTTTCGCGTCGTGTGGTCCCCACGGATCCAGTGACGCTTCATCAGGACCAAAGAAAATTTTGTATATATAAAGCTCTACTCCAATTAAACCAATATGGTGTTGTAATCAAAACTCCATTAGCCGGTCACTTACATTTGAGGAATACTAGGCTAAGTCGCAGTCAGGTCGCCCACCCCCAAGTCGGGACTAGGCTCCTTGGTAAGCACGTCCCAAGGACTTGGCTATCAGTATGAATCACCGCCGGTCCGGATTCTGGACCTACCCTCCGGGGACGTGAAACCGCGGAAATGCGCTCTGGCATCGCTAAGGCAGCGCAAGGAGCATGTAAATATGCCTCTTAGAATGAGAAAAAAAGACTCTAAGGATTGTTTCTGTGCAGGAAGGAACAACTTCCTGCACAGAAACAATCTGGCGCAAGGGTGTCTGCATTGGCGCTTGGGAGCAGATTGTGCACCAGTGCAGGCAAACAGCAGGAATGCACCATATTGGTGAGTATGCCACATTCTCCCTTTCACGACTTGCAGCGAGTTCTCATGCTGCGTTGCATGAAATATTGATAAACCTGGTCCTTAATGTCTATTGGTTTCTGAAATTCTTCTTCGTCATAGTCTCGCAGTAATCAATCAATAGGGATGCGGATTATATATATATTTCCGCGCAAACAAATGTAGCTAGCTACTGAAATATACTTTTGTAAAATGCTTCCATGCTCATACACTGGGAAGCCGAGCAGTTAACTGTGCACTCTCCAAGAGGTCGCTCTTGCATAGCTCGTCAGCCTACAAAGGAAAAGCTAGCACTTGGGGGCATACGAAATATGACCAGGGCTTTTGAAGCTGACAACCAGTGAATAGCGGAATATTTCATTCGAGTTGCGTTCAATTCATCAACCCTTGTCCGTCAGGCGATGGACTTGACTGGAATCGCTGTACTCGGTTTAGCATAGAGGGTCTTCATGATCATTGCCCTCATGAAGACACTGAAACGAGGACTGGGCAAACTTATTGTTGGATACTTATACATGATTGTCCTTTCCTCTTCTGACAGTACTCTGATTGTAACATGCATTGTTGCATGTGAAGGAAGTTTCTGATTGTTGAAAAATGGTGTAGCTCACAAAATCATAATATTTGGCACTAAGTTATTGCACGATGTCATTCTCTCGCATGTTTTCATCTTTAACTCCTATTTTATGGATTTGCCACTACTCATGGATTTGTAATACAATGGTTTTATGGCTCGAACTCGGAGCCTTGGTCCAAACATTGACACTTTCAGAAATAATTAGATTCTGTTTATTTCTAGTTAAAGCTAAGGTACCGTGAGGCAGATGTATGAATATCCGGTAGAAACATACTGGTTGAAAACCGTAACCAGCCGCAGCCCGTCCTTTAGGGCTGAGGGGCCATGCCCCACAACCTATGCACATCAAGAACAGTGTCTGTCAGCCTGAGCAAAGGTCAGCCTGCCAGAACTCTTAATTTTCAGGTAAGGCAGCCAGAAGATAGACATGCCCTATTTGCGCAGGCTCCCAGCTGCATCAACTGAACTTTGGTGGGCTGAAGAAGTCACAGCCCTGTAGGCGTGACCTCTTCAGCCTAGCAAAGTTGCCTCAAGGCCCTCCCATCATGATGAGGGCAAACATCACTGATTGCTTCGGAGCTGGGCAATTCTGTTTTAAGTCCTGAAGTGCCCAGGGCCGAAAATCAATCAGTGACACCTCGTCACAGAGTGGAGTGTGGTCAGCAGTCTCACTGACCCCATCCCACTCTGTGACAATTTGGGACTGCTGCCTTCCCTCATTGGCTGTCCTCAGGTTAGACAGTGAGGCAAGGCAGCAGTCCCAACCCTCCTCGGACCTCCAAGGCAGAGCTGAAGGTAAGTGTTTTTTTTTTTTAAATGAATGTTTGGTGCGTGTGTGCATGTATGTTTGAATATTTGATGATGAGTGTTGTGAATGGATGTGTGTGTGCACGCGTGTGTGAATAAGTGTGAGTGTGCATGTGTGCCTATGTGTCCCACCCGCCCCCCTACCTCCTAAAATTAACGGCGCCACTGACCTTAAACAGCATTTTAGCGATCAATTAAGATTTTTAAGAACTGATCTAGGTACTAATAGGTTCTTAAAATTGGAACAATAGTAGATTGGAATCTGACCTATAGCACAAATATTAATAATGCAGGCCATAAATTAAGACTCACTATGACTGGATGCTATCTCAGAGATGGCAGTCAGCTGGGGTCAGCAGACCACCATGTCTGTGATCACATTTCAAAAGTCAACTTTTTTTTTTTTACAGGTGCATCCCAAAGGAAACTGAGTTACGTTTGAAAAGTAACGTTTTTTTAATTAGTTTAAGAGTTTGCACTGGTCCCGCAGACCACTGGCTACTCCCAACAAACAAACTCTGTTTAAATATTTAACAGAGGAGAAGAGGTACCACAGGAAATAGTGATACCTTATCCATTTCTAAATCTGTATCTTTTTAACAACCCATGGGAAGGGTTTGTGCCTTGCTAAGTGCAGTTTTCTTGTCACAATCTTTGAATTGGAGTGTTTGGGACTGAAACCCCACTTTGTACATCTGACTCTAGGGGCCAGATGTAGGAAAATCCAATTTTGCGACTTGCAAATTGCGAGTCGGACCGACTCGCAATTTGCAAGTCGCAAAATTGGATGCAGAATGGTGTCTCAGACACCTTCTGCAACTCGCCATGGGGTCGCAAAGACCCACCTCATCAATATTCATGAGGTGGGTCGCATTTTGCGACCCCATAGCGAGTCCCTGCACTCACAGGGATGGTGGTCTGCTGTAGTCAGCAGACCTCCATGTCTGTGACTGCTTTATAAATAAAGCAGTTTTTTTTTCATTTTGCAGCCCGTTTTCCTTAATATGTTTGAGCATCAGCATTAGAGCTGGACAGGCCTTTTATTTCACTAACATGAGATGGAGCCTTAGAGGGTGGTTTTGAAAGCCCAGGGTCAATCATAGTGCCTCTATGTTCAGGATGAAGAAGGAAAAGAGCGAGAGAGAGGAGAGAGATGGATGGATGGGTGGATGGAGCGAGAAGGACTAATTTGAGCATTTTTTGCCAGGGCTGCTATTGGTTCCCCAGTCAGGCCCTGACCAGAAGGTCAAAGCATAGCTGCGTTTCCTATGTACCACTGGTGAGGAGCAACTTGATCGAATTCAGTTGTGTGCTAGGCAAACCTACTCAGGCAGACAGGAGTTTAAATCCTTCTAGTTGTGTGCCTGAGCAGATGACAAAGAGAAGATAATTTGATTGCCATCTGCATAGGAGTACAGGATAAGACTGGAGCTCTCCACCCAGTCCGCAAAAGGGTGAACATAAAAATTAAAGAGCGTCCGGGTCAACGCTGATCTCTGTCGGACGCCTGAAGAGAGAGTTTGTGGTTTTGACGTAAAGCAGACAGAGAAATATTGGAACGTGCGACCAGCTCCTGCTCAGCAAAATTATATTTTGACTACACATAGGAATGCGCAAAGGAAAGGTCTCGGTGCTTGGGATCACGAAATATTCATTCGTTCGTCGCAAACAGCTGTAATGAAAAGTACAATCTAACAATGCAGTAACGATTCCGACTTTCACAATATGTATTTCATTAAGTAAAATCTGTTGTATTGAACCCATACTTTCGGTTGCAAAGTTAGTAACCGCATTTCTTTGGCCAGAGTGTTCATTTATAGTTTTTTTTTATCTATGTGCCTCTTTATTTCTTCTTCATATGCTGATTAGTATCAAATGGCTCCAGCGAACTGATATATAGAGTGTAGAGCAACGACTGTAGACTTCTAAACAAGTCAACTATTTCTCAATTTCTAAATTATTTGGCCCTCGCCGGATTGTTCGTACTTATCTTTAAATATACATATGCCTTTATGGCCATCTGAGACCGAAGGGGCCCTTAAGTGCATAGTGCCTTTTGTGCAATACTACACCTCCAGTGCCTTGGGCCTAGTAGGGTTCTTGTGGTTCCACGTATTCCCATGTTCTGGTAGGGCTGCCTTTGGACTAGTCCAGGTCTGCGTTGGTATTATCAGCCCCTTTACAGAAGCTCTTAATGAATTTTTAGGTTAGGCGGTCTCTCTTTGTTAAAAAGCATTAAGAATTCTTTGAATGATTATGTATTAGAAAAATCTGAACTTATTTGCACCCAGAGCAAAGATCGTGGTTAAGGAACATCTGGCTGAAACTAGTTGGATAAGGAAAAAGCTGATGGTAAATTTAAAAAAACGACCCCTGAACCACAGAACATGAGGGAAAAGATTTGTAGTTTAATCTAATTAGACTATTCTGTTTTCTACATTTGTCCATAGATCACTCCGATTATTGGAGTGACCTCAGAGGCTAGGAATGGCTACACTTCTAATTCAACCCTATAGGTCACAGCCCAGTACCAAAGCAAGCTCCATAGGTAATCAGAACTGTTCCGATCTTGTTTTTCCATCCCAAATTAGGACCTATAGAACTATCATACCAGGAAAAATTGAATCAAAAACCTCACATGATATGCCTTTACTTCAGGCAGCCGCTATCAAACCTCCTAAAACCAAGACTCTCAGTACCAATGAGGATAAGCAGCCAATGCATAAGGCGATCTGTCAGCTGACAACGCAGATGGCTTTAATAATACCAATCCCTGAAGGTCCCACTCTTGGTTGTACAAGATTAAGGTTTTGAAAATCAAAAGCATGAGGTTTTTTTCGGTACAACCACAACATGCATTAGGGATGACTGAGCAGCAGACCATCCAGACATTTCTCGGTCCTCTTGCTCCTCTAAACTATACACAATTTACTTACTGGTTCTCTTAATGGCAGCTACCAGGATACCGTGGGTTGAAGGCGGGGTAGTTACCAAAAACTATATATGGGGCCTACAGTGTAATTCAAGGGGATGACTAATATTGTAAATTGGATGTGCTCTCATTCAACAAGAGCACCACCAAGTTCGCTCATGCACAGCACTAAACCTCTTCCCACATAGGCCTCAATGAACGTCCAACCAAGCACAACCCACTGTGTAGGGTGCCACCTTTGCTATGGCACCCCACAATGGGGTATAAATCTCCATAGAAATGCAACTGCAATATAGTTAAATAAAATTGTTCATTAGACTCTGAATCTTGGAAAGTAGGGGAGCTTATCCATGCAGTGGACTATCAGCAGTCCAGCTGTAAGCACATTGTTTTGATTCCGTTTAAAAACAGTAGTCTAATTTAGGAGGTATACAATAAAGGCAAAGTGTCCTTGATATGTCTCCAAGGTTTAATTACAGGAATGTCAGAAACAGGATCACGGTGTTGCTAAGGTACCACATTCTGGTACGAGCACAATGCCTGTACTAGTACTTCAGTTGCTCTCGCGGCCCAAGCCCCACACCCAGAAGGATTTGCTATGGGCTCCATGTTTAGTCAGCCATCAGCATTCGGGGCAATGGAGTTGATAGGGGAAAGGAACTGTGAGGGCATTGAAGTGATAGTTTACTGGTCTGGTTCTGTGGCAGTGTTGATTCTTGCCTGACACTGGTGCTTTATATGCTGGGTGAAGGTGGGTTTAGCTTGGCTAATGTACTTTACTTACATGATAATTGTGGAAACTGGCCTTTTTATAACGCTTTCCACGCTGGACCGTATAAAAATGGACCTTGTAAAGGTGCTTAATATACTGAAGCAATGTGGGTCTGACATAGATTGGTGCTTTACATCTCGAGTCATTGTGAAAACTAGCCTGAATATTGTACTACTTAACATACCAAAGCAATATGGACACTGGCCTGGTCGTGGTACTGCTGGACATATTGTTGGATTGTGATACTAATAACATGTCATTATCTGTAACTTGATAGTAATTTCAATTCTCACGGGTCTGAGTCTGTGACATCAGTGATACGAGATTAATAAATGTCCCAAATCACCCTGAATTAAAGTTCAAACACCGCAGACATCCCTTTGTTACAGTGAGCTGCACCATTAGCTAAAGAAAAGCATTGGTATGTTTATGCACCGGTGTTCAAACGAGTAGCACCCAAATAAAAATGGCCACACTAAGCTATTTGAGCATTACTCACATGCATATGGCAAATACACTGGCACGTGATGGCAGCCCACTGGTGTACGACATTGTTAGTTAATGTTATTTTCTAGTACATGTATGTCGATGGGTTGTTGACTGATACAACAAATATAGTAGGAGATATAAGCCCAAACAGTATTTCACATCGTTGCTATTTTATTAACATAGAATTTTTTATAATTTTTTTTTTCCATTGGGCCGCTATTGTCAAGATAGGCAAAGTATCTACTGCAGCATAAATACATGCATGCTGTACCTCAATGTTTTGTACTGGAAGCACAAGACTTCTCAGACGCATCCAACAATGTAATACTATAGCTGACCCTCGAGCACCTGATCATTCAATGAAGTTCCATTTCCAACTGCATGTCAAACCCATGACTTTTAAAAAGTATCTTTAGAACACTGTATGCTAACATTCACAGTTTCGGCAATTTTTCATTTGGAAGGGAAGGGAGGACCACCGACACTATATAGGCCAGATTTAAAAGGCTCTAGTGCCACCGGAGCATCACTTTTTGTGAGGCTGCGCAGTGCGCCACATTTACAAGGAGTCGCTCAGACACATTTTGTGGCTTAACTCCACCTTGTAAATATGGGCTCCTCTGATGCAGTTTTCTGTAGCAGAGGAACGTGCAATGGGTGTTTCTGTAGGCGTTTTACCGCAACACCCATCGCTTTTGACGCTGCCCCAGATTTACAAGAAATCATAAATCTTTGGCAGCGCCAAAAACTAATGCCACCCCATGGGTGGCATTAGCATGGCACAGTGAGGAGGAATATTTTTATTCCTCCTCGTTTGTGCTTTTTCCATGTGTGCTGCATTCTGCAGCACACATGGAAAGAGTAAAAGACTATGAATGAATGTTTATGTGCAGGAAGGTGTTCCTTCCTGCACATAAACAATTATTCAAAAATGACAATTTGCTACTTTGTATGTGTGCTTCATTCTGTAGCACACATAGAAGTGCCAAATCGCCATTGTAGGCTGTTTATGTGGAGGATGGGACACCTTCCTTCACATAAACAATCAATCCCCTCCATGTAGACACCCTTGCACTATAGTGCAAGGGTGCCTGCGTTGGCAGCTAAATTTATTGCCGGCGCAGGGGTAAAGATAGGGTTGAGACGTATTTTAGTAAATAGGGCACATCCCTGTTTTTCTAAAGTGATGCACCACTGCTAATTTTGGAGCAGCACTGTGCTGTGCCATTTTTTTAGTAAATCTGGTCTTTATCTCCTAAGACCATCTGTCAAATGTTTGGGCGTGCTCCGTTAAGGTAATATGTGAAAAGTGTTATCATTTTTTTGTTCTTTGTTTCTTTTGGTGTTCCATGCGGCCATGCCCGCTCTCATTATGAGATTTGTACAATTTGAAATAAACACAATTAATGCTGGAAGACGAGTTTTTTTTTTTTCTAGCGAGATAAATGTTTCAATTATCCATATGCACAGATTGTACAAGTTGCAAAGAAAACTACACCATTGATTCACTAAAACAAAGCCGCACTGCATTAATGGATTTGTATACAAGGTTTCTGCACGGCATTAAGTGCAAAGTGCCATTAGTGATAACAATATTTGTCTTTCGTGGACTGTAACAAACCAACTGCTGGTATTTACTGGAGAGAATGTTCAATTACGTAGCATGCTGCCCACATGCACTTTAAGCAGGGCACTTAGGCACCTCATTCCAACATGCATCCATTAGCCCGCCACTTAAGGTCTACTTTAGTGCCATTGGACGAGCCCTTCATTGCTGCAATCAGCAGTAAAGTGATTAAAGAGGTGTAAGATTCAAACAAGCAGTGACACAGACGCCAACAGACAAATAGTAAAGAGGCCAAGAATTATAGTATCTCATACTGATGCTATGAACAACAAAAAGTAATGCATTAAACAATTTTGTGTTTTTAGTAGATCTGTAATAAAAACTAGAAAGTGCAGTTGTACATCATCTGAACAAATTCAAAACACATTCAGTAAAAGGTAGTTTTAGATCTGACACAGCTGTCAGCAAAACATATGTAAAGTTTTACAATTCCTTACTGAGTGAGGGGGATAGGCTCTGCCCAGATGCTTTTATTCTTCTCAACATGCTTTGATTGGGAAGAAGGTGTGTTTTTCCACTGAAAAAATACATGCATTGCTCTTTTTGCCTTGTGGTGAAACTTATGCTCAGTGCAGTAGGCCTGACCTAAGTATGGTGGCACGCAAGCCAGGGATCGAGGCTGATCTGTTTACTATTAACTGGTACAACAAAGGCACTAAGCCTAATATATTTATTGTAAAAAGTATGTGTTAATGACAAGAGGTATTTAAGGATGGACTATTATTACCCAGTGCTAAAGTAGTTAATTCCATGGAATCTCAACGATTACCCTAATAAGCAAGGATCTTGGTGCTGGTTAACATCTCTGAGAAAGGCAAGGGATAGATGATATGCACTGTGATAAACTTTGTTAACATTGTTTATTGCTTCCCCAATTGCAATTATGTATATAATTATCTTTTTATGACTGTGTACCTAATGGTTGCCTCATGAGAATTTCTGCGCTCAATACAGTTGACATAAGTGTAGCGGAGACCGCCGCAAATCTCAAGGGGAGGGGAGAGAGAAGGGGACAGAGGTGAAAATAAAAAATAATGGTAATAAAACAAACTTACCTCGATGCCTCCATCTCCTGCCGCCTCACTCCTCTCCCCTTTGTATGTGAATGCTGGGACACCAGCACAGGCTCCCCAGCAATCCTGGAGCAGCTTTCATGCTTTACCTAGCATGAAAGCAGCATCAGGATTTGTCTGAGCAGCTTGGACTGCCGCTCAGACACAACCCGGGGGCCTGTGTACTTTCTCCAGCCCGGCTGTGTGGCCAGCTGGGCTGGAGAAACCTAAGTGCGCATGTGTGTTTGGCCAGCCTGAGGCAGCCAGCCATACACACAAGTGCACTTAGGTGCACTCCATTCCTCATCCTACCTCCAACCTCCTGTGGCCCAGCCCTGCCCCTCCCTTCACATGCTGGCTAAGCCAGCAGCAGAAAAATAAAACAGTAGTAAACCATTGTTCTATTTTTCTGCTGCTGGCTCAGCCAAGGGGGCAACGCTCCTTCGCCACAGCGAAGGAGCCGCCCATGTATAAGTGGAATATGATGTCAAGCCAATGATAGAATGGTATATTAGATGCCATCAATCTGATCTGTTTATCATGAAAAGTTACAGGCTGACATATTTATTGTGAAAAGCAAATATTAGTTCTACTTGGCCTTTAACAGGGGAATATTATTACAACCGGTTAAGTTCTGTAGATATGCTTTTCACAATTTGGAATCTCAAAGATTATGATATCAGGCAAGGGTGACTAACCCTGTATTGAAGATTTGCATATGACAACCATTGTTAAGCCATTTTGGTGGAGCTGTATATTGTTTTGCTAAATGTAATTTTGTACATAGTTGTAACTTTAGGACTGTCTGCCTGATGGCTGCCTTATGACTGGTTTGTTGAGAAAGTAATGTCAGCGGTCTGATCTGTTTAAAATGAAAAGTTACTACAAAGGCAGTAAGGTTTATTGTGATAAGCATATGTTAGAGGCAATAGACCATTGCCTATGGATTAATATTATACTGTTTTAAAGCAATGTGAGAAGTATTTTGTTTCATGGAAGCTAACAGATTACCATAGTGGGGCAATGGTGTTAGTTATTCTCCCTAACAAAGATTTGTTTTGTGGCAATCCTGTTTAGATGCTCTTAGGAGGGGTCATTTATTGCTTTTCCAAATGTAATTTTCTATGTATTTATAATTTTATGTTCATATGCAGAATGACTGCCTTGTGAGAAAGATTATGCTCGATATGGTAGACGTGTTGGTTATGGTGACAAGCCAAGTATATAGGCTAAATACATTATTGGTTCCTCAGGAAAAGTTGTCACCTATGATTAGCCCAATTGTTTTCTTTTAATAAAAAGGTACAACAAAGGGTGTCAGATGAGGTTTATTGTGAAACGCTTATTCAAAAGCCCATAGGCCTTCAAGGGTAGATTTTTATTACATTGTGCCCACACCATGCACATTACCGTTCTAAGATGGTCCCCGCTGGTCTGTTTAATTTTGTGCTTATTTTTATTTATTTAGCCAGACACATTTTTCTTTTTTCTATTTTTAATTTATCCTGCATACTTTTGTTAAGCATATGCAAGAGTTTTATTGTGAGTTGATGAATGCAAGCATGAGACATATGGTTAGATAAATGTGTGCACAAGTACAAGTATGGACGTTTATTGAATGCCTAAACTCAAGAGGCACTTTCAGGAATAAGCCCGGCGGGTCTATTCTTTTTAACATGTATTATTAAACATTAGATGTGTTTACCTTGGTGTATCATTCAATACAAATAATTAGGTGCTTGCCAGCACAGTGTACAATAATAGTGTAAAAAATGCACATTGCTTATGAAAGAAGACTGGCCGTCGACTGTGGTTCTTTTCATATTAACCCCTTCGCTGCCAGGCCTTTTCCCCTCCTGTGCCGAGACTTTTTTTGGCTATTTGGGGCAGTTCTCGCTTAGGCCCTCATAACTTTTTGTTCACATAAGCTACCCATGCTAAATTTGCGTCCTTTTTTTCAAAATCCTAGGGATTCTAGAGGTACCCAGACTTTGTGGGTTCCCCTGAAGGAGACCAAGAAGAAATTAGCCAAAATACAGCAAAAATTTAGTTTTAAAAAAAAAAAATGGGAAAAAGGGCTGCAGAAGGCGGCTCGTGTTTTTTTCCCTGAAAATGGCATCAACAAAGGGTTTGCGGTGATAAGATCACCATCTTCCCAGCTTTCGGGAACAGGCAGACTTGAATTAGAGAACCCCATTTTTCCACATAATTTTGACATTTTACTGGGACATACCACATTTTTACTATTTATTGTGCTTTCAGCCTCCTTCCAGTTAGTGGCTGAAATGGGTGAGAAACCAATGCTGGATCCCAGAAAGCTAAACATTTCTGCAAAGTAGACAAAATTCTGAATTCAGCAAGGGGTCATTTGTGTAGATCCTACAAGTGTTTCCTACAGAAAATAGCAGCTGAAATAGAACAAATATTGAAATTGAGGTGAAAAAAACAGCCATTGTTCTCCACTTTTTACTCTGTAACCTTTTCCTGTGATGTCAGATTTTTGAAAGCAATATACTGTTACGTCTGGTGGACTCTTCTGGTTGCAGGGATATATAGGGCTTGTAGGTTCATCAAGAGCCCTAGGAACCCAGAGCCAATAAATGAGCTGACCTTGCAATGGGTTTTCATTCTATACCGGTTATACAGCAATTCATTTGCTGAAATATAAAAAGTGAAAAATAGGTATCAAGAAAACCTTTGTATTTCCAAAATGGCCACAAGATAAGGTGTTGAGAAGCAGTGGTTGTTTGCACATCTCTGAATTTCAGGGTGCCCATACTAGCATGTGAATTACAGGGCATTTCTCAAATAGACGTCCTTTTTACACACTGTCTTACATTTGGAAGGAAAAAATGTGGAGAAAAACAAGGGGCAATAACACTTGTTTTTGTTATTCTGTGTTCCCCTATGTTTCCCAATAAAAATGGTGCCTCACTTGTGTGGGTAGGCCTAGCGCCCGCGAAAGGAAATGCCCCAAAACACAACGTGGACACATCACATTTTCACAAAGAAAACAGAGCTGTTTTTTACAAAGTGCGTAGCTGTGGATTTTGGCCTGTAGCTCAGCCGGCACCTAAGGAAACCTAGCACACCTGTGCAGTTTTGAAAACTAGACACCTAGGGAATCCAAGATGGGGTGACCTGTGGGGCTGTGACCATGTTCTGTTACCCAGAATTCTTTGCAAACCTCAAAATGTGACCAAAAAAACACTTTTTCCTTTCATTTCGGTGACAGAAAGTTCTGGAATCTGAGAGGATCCACAAATTTCCTTCCACCCAGCGTTCCATCAAGTCTCCCGATAAAAATGGTACCTCACTCGTGTGGGTTAGCCTAGCGCCCGCGAAAGGAAATGCCCCAAAACAAAAAGTGGACACATCACATTTTCACAAAGAAAACAGAGCTTTTTTTCACAAAGTGCCTAGCTGTGGATTTTGGCTTATAGGACAGCCGGCACCTAGGGAAACCTAGCAAACCTGCGCAGTTTTGAAAACTAGACACCTAGGGGAATCCAAGATGGGATGACTTGTAGGGCTCTGACCAGGTTCTGTTACCCAGAATCCTTTGCAAACCTCAAAATTTGGCCAAAAAAACACTTTTCCCTCTCATTTCAGTGACAGAAAGTTCTGGAATCTGAGAGGAGCCACAAATTTCCTTCCACCCAGCGTTCTCCCAAGTCTCCCGATAAAAATGGTAACTCACTTTTGTGGGTAGGCCTAATGCCTGCGAAAGAAAATGCTCCAAAACACTGTCTGGACACATCAAAATTATCAAAAACAAAACTACCTGTTTTTGCGGGGGCACCCGCATTTTTGGTCCTGGGCTCAGGAGCCATCTAGGGAAACTTACCAAACCCAGACATTTCCGAAAACTAGACACCGAGGGAGTCTAGGGAGGTGTGACTTGTGTGGATCCCCCAATGTTTTCTTTCCCCGAATCCTCAGCAAATCTCAAATTTTGCTAAAAAAATCTAATTTTTCCAACATTTCTGTGTGGGATTACCGCACTGGGACAAATTTCATACCACTCAACGTTCTCCTCAGTCTCCCAGTAAAAATGATACCTCATTTGTGTAGGTGGGCCAAATGCTTATGAAAGGGAAGAGGCAAAAACATGTCGCTATTGAAGGGGAACCAAAGGGGGTCCAAAAGGGCAGTTTGCAAAAAAACATTTTTAGGCTGGGAAGTGCAGCAGAATTTTTATCGGTATAGATGAGATAATGCTGGGTGGTAGGAATTTTGTGGATTCCTGCAGATTCCGGAAGGTTCCATCACAAAAACGTAGGAAAAATGCGTGATTTCCAGCCAAGTTGGAGGTTTGCAGGGCATTGTGGGTACGAAAATGGTGCGGGGTGCATGTGAAACACACCACCGTGGAATCAACCAGATGTTTCGTTTTCAGATGTGTCTAGGTCTTGTGGATTTTTCTACATGGCAACGTCCCAAAGTCCATAAAGTGTAGCCCTCACCATTTCAAGTGGGACGATTTTGAGAGTTAGCCAAGCTCTCATGGGCCAAATGTAAAACCAAAACCCAAAATAATCAAATGTCTTCTTGCCTGCTGTGGGATAAGATGTTCTAGAGTGCGGTGAGAGCTGAAAGACTGTTACTCCCTTCAGTTGGGGTGGGGGCATAACCAGGCCCATACTGGTTGGTAGCCACCACCCCAATATTTTTTTGTTTTTTTCTTAAATTCCCTGGCATCTACTAGACTTTCTGCCCCCCCCGGGGGTAATCAGGGGTAATTGCTCCATCTGCCCATTGGTGGGCAGAACAACTTCGGCCCCATTTATTTGGGGTGGGGGTATGGCTATACCCCCACACTCTTATTTTGAGGGAAAAAAAACTTCCCTGGTCTCTGGTGGGCTTTCTGGCCCCCTTTGGGGGTAGATGGGCCTTCCAAAAATAGGGCCAGAGGCAGATATGGCCAACAGTAATGTGCCCCCATGGGGAGCGACCCTTACCCAAGGGGCTGCCCCCCCCTAAAGAAAACACATGCATACACACACACCAATCCCTGGTGCCTAAGTGGTTTCTGACACCCTTGGGGAAGATTGGCCTAACAAAAATCAGCCGATCTGCCCCCAAGGGGGGCAGAAATGGTCTAATTACAATTTGCCCCTCAGGGAAGCGACCCTTGCCTAAGGGGTCGCTCCCTACCTCTAAAAAACAAACAAACAAAAATAAACCCTTGAAAACATTTCCACGGGGGGCAGAAATGGCCTAAAATAAATTTGCCCCTCCCCCACCCCTCGGAGCGACCCTTGCCTAAGGGGTCGCTCCCCATCTCTAAAAAAACAAAACATAAAAAATGATCCCTGCGCCTAGAGGTTCTGCTCCCCTCAGGGGCAGATTGACCTAACAAAAATCGGACAATCTGCCCCCAAGGGGGGCAAAAATGGTCTAAATACAATTTGCCCCCCAGGGGAGCGACCCTTGCCTAAAGGGTTGCTCCCCATCTCTAAAAAACAAACAAACAAAAATAAACCCTTAAAAACATTTTCCCTTGCGCCAAGACGTTTCTGCCCCCCTGGGGGCAGATTGGCCTAATAACAATAGGGTGATCTGCCCCCAGGGGGGGCAGAAATGGTCTAAAATAAATGTGCCCCTCCCCCACCCCTGGGAGCGACCCTTGCCTAAGAGGTCGCTCCCCATCTCTAAAAAAACAAAACAAAACAAAACAAATTATCCCTGGCGCCTAGAGGTTCTGCTCCCCTCAGGGGCAGATTGACCTAACAAAAATTGGCCAATCTGCCCCCAAAGGGGGCAGAAATGGTCTAAATACAATTTGCCCCCTAGGGGAGCAACCCTTGCCTTACTCCCCATCTCTAAGAAAAACAACAACAACAAAAACCCCAAAAAATGTATCCCTGGCATCTAGAGGTTTCTGCCCCCTTGGGGGCAGACTGGCCTCATAAAAATAAGCCAATCTGCCCCCAAGGGGGGCAGAAATGGGCAAAATATAATTTGCCCCTCAGGGGAGCGACCCTTGTCTAAGGGGTTGCTCCCCACCTCTAAAAAACAAACAAACAAAAATAAACCCTTAAAAACATTTTCCCTTGTGCCAAGGCGTTTTTGCCCCCTCCCCCCCCCGGGGGCAGATCGGCCTAATAACAATTAATTTAAATTAATAAAACATAATTTTGGCCCTCCCCCATCCCTGGGAGAGACCCTTGCCTAAGGGTTCACTCCCCATCTCTAAAAAAACGAAACAATTTTTTTTTATCCCTGGCGCCTAGAGGTTCTGCTCCCCTCGAGGGCAGATTTACCTAACAAAAATCTGCCAATCTGCCCCCAAAGGGGGCAGAAATGGTCTAAATACAATTTGCCCCCCAGGGGAGCGACCCTTGCCTAAGGGGTCGCTCCCCATCTCTGAAAAAAAAAAAAATATATATATATCCCTGGTGCCTAGAGGTTTCTGCCCCCGTTGGGAGCAGACTGACCTAACAAAAATCGGCCAGGCAGAAATGGTCTAAATACAATTTGCCCCCCAGGGGAGCGACCCTTGCCTAAGGGGTCGCTCCCCACCTCTAAAAAAAAAAAAAAAAAAAAAAATGATCCCTGGCGCCTAGAGGTTTCTGCCCCCAGGGGGAGCCGAAAAGGCCTTGAAAAAAAATGCCCCCCCTCGGAGCGACCCTTGCCTAAGGGGTCGCTCCCCTTGGGTGAAATTGGTGCAAAAAAAAAGATCCCCGGTGCCTAGTGGTTTCTGACAAAATCTAACAAAAATCGGCCAATCTGCCCCCAAGGGGGGCAGAAATGTTCTAAATACAATTTGCCCCCCAGGGAAGCGACCCTTGCCTAACGGGTCGCTCCCCATCTCTAAAAACACAAAAAAAAAACAACAAAAAAAGATCCCTGGCGCCTAGAGGTTTCTGCCCCCGGGGGCAGATTGGCATCACAACAATAGGCCCCGGGGGGGAGGGGGCAGAAATTTCCTAAAATAAATTCCTAATTGCCTAAGGGGTCGCTCCCCTTGTGTGAAATTTGCGTTAAAAAACACTCCCTGGTGTCTAGTGGTTTCTGCCCCCCTTGGGGGCAGACTGGCCTCATAAAAATAGGCCAATGTGCCCCCAAGGGGGGAAGAAATGGCCTAAATATAATTTGCCCCCTAGCGATAATTGGGGATGACCATAACTTCAATATTTAGAATCTAATGACACTTCAGAGTTAGTATGAACTTATTTTAGCAAATAAGTCGAAATGGGAGTTGGACAATGCTGCACTTCCATGTTCATGCCACTAAATATGAATAATTTTTTTAATGAAAGCTTTGAAAAGCTGAGTGGGTAAGGGATCTCAGCTCTAAAATTCTTGGGTGCTATTGTTTTCCATAGACAGGTGTATAACTCGTATCATTGTATCTGAAATATACTTCACTACTCTCTCATAAACTATTTAATGCGTGGAAATAATTCACTTATTTAGTAATTTTACCTACACCACATAATTTAACACATCCCCACTTGCTGAAAGAAGGGCATCATTCACAACCTGCTTTAGGCCAGAACATCTTTACAACATGTTTAACAATTTTAGACAACTTAACATACATTCTCGCATTTCAAATTCAGGCTCTTTGTTGATGCACATTTGGAGGAGAGAAAATGATTAAGGGGCAGGTAGTAAAACTCACCAGAGAGAAACAGATAAAGATTATGTCCGTGGGAAATAGTAAGGAAAAGATCATAATTGGAAAATAATAAATATACCACACATTTATTTATAATAACAATATCAATCAATCAATCAAACATTTATAGAGCATGGAAACTCATCTGTGAGGGTCTTGAGGCACTGAAGCTGCATGCTGCTGCTTGGGGGATTGATCATTCGAACATCCAGGTCTTTAGTTCTCTTCTGAATTGCTGGAGTGATGGTGCGGTCCTGAGGTGCAGGTGGAGGTTGTTCCAAGTCTTGGCTGCCAGGTGTGAGAAGAAGCGGCCTCTGTTGTTGGGGTGTCTGCGAGGGAGGGGGAAGCTGATCAGAGGTGTTCGGTTGGTTGGTAGAAGATCAGGCATTTGTTGGTGTATGCTGGTCTTTCGTTGTGCAGGGTCTTGTAGACATGGGTCAGCATCTTGAACTGGTATCTCTTCTGAATTGGGAGCCAGTGTAGTTTTTAGAGATAAAGTATGATGTGGGTCTTTCTGGGGAGGTCGAGTATGAGTCTTGTCGCTGAGCTCCGCATTGTATGGAGTCTCTTCAGGAAGCATGCTGTGATTCCTGCTAGAGCGTGTTTCCGTTGTCAAGTCTGCTGGTTATGAGGGCCTGCATGACAGTCCTTCTGGTGTCTGCTGGGAGGCACCTGAAGATCTTGCAGAGCATGGAAGGATGTGGAAGCAGGCAGATAAGACTGCGTCGGCTTGTTTCTTCATGGATAGCTTACTATCCAGGATGATGCTGAGGTTGCGGGCGTGGTCAGTTGAGGGTGGGGTGTGCCGAGCTCTGCGGGCCACCATGTGTCAGTTCTTGGTGAGGTGTTGTTCCCAAACATGAGGACTTCCATTTTTTTCATTGTTGAGTTTGAGACAGCTTTCATTCATCCAGTCTGCTATGTTCATCATGCACCTGTGGAAGTTAGGTTATGTGGTGAAGGGATCTTCGGACATTGAGAGGATGAGCTGTGTATCATAGACACAGGAGAAGGTGTTGAGCCCGTGTGATCTGACAGTAAGAGTCAGCGGAATCATGCAGATGTTGAAGAGGGTCGAGCTGAGGGACGATCCTTGGGGGGGGCTCCACAGACGTTCTTGTTGAGATCTGAGGTCGACA